>NW_022280058.1:1986451-2007954 GCF_004355925.1 Anarrhichthys ocellatus | reverse complement strand
ACACACACACACACACACACACACACACACACACACACACACACACAGTGACATTAAGCTCTGGTTTGATCTTAATTATTCACATTGTCATTACGTTTTCATGAGGCACCGCGGCACTTTCCGCAGCTTTCTAGCAGTTAAGCAACAGAGTGCTCCTGTTTGTCCATGCGTCTGTGCAGGAGAGAGGGTGGCTCACATCACTGAACACCTGGACCTACAGTACATTTTTTTTTGGTTGGTGCAGTTTTAACTCTAACAACAGACACACCAGTAACTGACTGTGTGACATCGAACACTGTCCCTCTGCAGTGCAGGAACAGACACACAGAGTGACTGAAAATAAAAAGGGGAACGCAAAGAGAACAAGAAGAAAACAACGAGAGGAAAAGAAAGAAGAAGAAATAAAGTCAAATGGAGAGGCGTCGTGTGTGTGTGTGTGTGTGTGTGTGTGTGGGCAGGAAGGGATGGGGGCACAGCTGGGTTTGACGCGATGTGAGGGGGTGGAGGATTCATTTCCTCCATCTTGGATGAGTCCACAAAACGGAGACACTTGAAAGCATCATTCGGGCTTCAGCTGGCCGGAATAAACTGAACCACAGAGAAGACCCCCGCTACTGGACAGACTCTTCCAATTTAATATTCTTTATTACTAAAAAAGGGACGACAAAAAAGGGTGTTTGGAGATCCATCAGAAATGCTCGTTTAGCATCCAAACATCGTGTGTTTGATTGACAACTGATCACTGAGATACAATGTCACAAACCTGGGCTGGTTTTTACTGAAGCTTGACAGAAATGAACAGTGTTTTTGTCGCTGCAAAAGAAACTAGAGCTACCGGCTCACTGTTGTATGCCAACAATCAGTCACGTTGCAGTTTACATCCACGTCTGTCATTTTATCCTATTAGTCATCTGTGTAAAATTGTCATAAATGCCATTTGAATTCTTGAGATGAACCGTTTTTCTTTTGTGAAGTCATAGTGACCTTTAACCCCTCTACGATCGAATGAGTCGTTCCTTTGATATCACGATAACAGGTCGCACGTGAGGTCATAGTTACCTTGACCTGTGACCCCGAACTTGTCATCAGTTCATCCTTTAGTCTAAGTGGTCGTTTGTGCCAAAGCACAAAGTTAACGAGTAAACACATTTATCTTTTCATATGGATACAGTGCAGAGTATGAATGGAGAGCACCGGCTATCTCTATGCTACGTTAGCTATCATCACTGGGTCTGATGGAGGCGTGTTTATATTGATAGAGCTGAAACAATTCAACTACATACAGTAAGTATATTAATTAATCAGGTAATTAACAGGGATTACGCTGACTTAAGCTTTCTTTGTAAATTAAACACATTGGTGTTTCTTGACTGGAAGACAAATTAAGCAAATTGAGGAGAAAATTAATAAATCTACATGAGAAATCATCTTTATTTGCAGCCCTACCGACCAGTAAATCATCAATCTGCTGTTATTTGCTGTGATTTGATTAATTCATCTTCATCTCAAAACATTCTGGGTACTTCTCCAGTCACATCAACATCCAGTCAGCCATCCTGACATCTGACAGTTTCAGAGCGCCGACGCTGGAAAGACGTGTCGACTTTGAAATTCATTGTGAAGCAGTCCACTGACGAGCCGGCGCTGTGCTGTGGGACAGCCGGACTCTAAAATATGCGTCTGCTTTCTCGGCCTCAGTGTCACACACGTATCTTGTAATCAATATCTTTAGACTGGCTGGCCTGTCATCGAATCAATGACAAAGAGACTTCACTTCAACCGCTGATCAGCCAATGATCGGGATTAAAAGTCAACCGCAGCCTTGATCCAAACAATAATAAGTGGCATTTTTTATGTATTCTTGTTAAGTTGTAATGTGGGCACAGAGGCAACATTAACTCTCAGGTGTGCAAATAGGTTTTTTTTCTTTTTCAATTGTTCCCAATGAGGAGAGAGCAGATGTAGCTGCATGTGGCCACCTCGAGAACCCCCCCCCCCCCTCCCCCCACCGGTGACTCGTCCATACAAACAATGAGGGCAAGCATCCTCACGTGGGTGCTTATGGTGAAACAACAAAATCAGACAAATAGAGAGTAGCCCGAATAGACAATAAAATAAACAAAGGAGCGATGCTAGTCTATCATACGACAGCAGTTAGAGTGGTGATATGTTGCCCACGATATTGTTATACGCTGGGATGAAGCGCCCTGTCAGTGCTTTTCTGCCAGAAAAAAACAAACCGCTATACGGACACGCGCCCTAACACGGACTCTTTGCACGTTTGATCCTTTTTATTTCTGTTGTGAAAAGCAGATTATATCTGTATCTATATCAGTGGGGCGAGAAGTAGAACTCTTCCTCAACAAGACAAGAAACAAACATGTTTTGCTCTCGTCAACCTTTGGTGGAGTTATAAGAGCTCATGTTACGTCAGAAGGGACACACCTGCATAAGAGCACAGTGTAACTGGTAGCCATCTGTGTTTTGAAATGTCCTCCATATTAGTAATCAGAGCAACAATGCATTGATTTAGATAAATATCTCAACTACTGGGACTACAGTATGGACATTCATGGTCTCCAGAGGATGGATCGTACCGACTTCGGTGATCCTCTGACTTTCTTTCTAGAATCGTCACCAAATCAAAACTTAAATTTGTCCAGTAAACCGTGGAAAATATACGTGCTTAACACCAGCATGTCAGTATTTAGGTCAGTACAGTTACCAGTGTTTAAAAAACAACATCTCTAAAGCAGCCTGAGACGCGTTTTATCTTCTGAGCTTCTGTCTTTCAACCATATCGGACAATTTAGTGATTTCTGTCCTGATGGAAAGATAAAACTTTGAGACTTGTCACAGTAGGAAAACAGCAGGCGGGATAATAAAATGATTGATGCCTGAATTTCATTTAGCCGCTTAAGTTTCAGGCTCCCAGTATTGTGCATTCTGGCTAACCAACATGGCTTACTGTGACACTTAAAATAATAAACCTTTAGATCATTAATATTATCAGTAATGTGCAGTTTTACATCTAAAGTTAAAATGTCTGCAGTGAAAAGGCCTTTGTAGAAACATAAAACTAAATACAAAAAAAAATTACAATCATTTTATAACCATTTGCTGCATTTAATACAAGTTTGTTTTCAGTTTACTTTTTCAAATCAGAAAAACTTTCCCTCCACTGATACGATATGACGGCAGAGAAGAAAATTGACGTCATAAACCTGAAGTCCAAACTCTGATTAGACATCTCTCAAGCAGGAAACCACCCGAGAGTGACTTCCTCCATTTGCTCTCACAGGAAATACAAAAAAGAGAAATCTTTACCTGCAGAACAGGTATTAAAAACACACCCACAAAGCAACAGAAGACACCAATGTAACACAAACATAAGCAATACTGTCTAAAACACACAATCTGCCGAACACGTCAGAACAAGTCGCCGCCACATGTCGAACATTCCTCCTGCTTAAGAAGCGTGTGTGTTTGTATGAGAGTCTGTGCACCTCACATTCACACTGAACTGTATCTACACCCGTCCTGTTCCTCCAGCTGTCTTTAAGACACCGCTGTTCACACAACTCTCATGTTAGGGAGAATGAATGAAGAGAAAACACACACACAGCAAATAAATTACTATATTTGGCTGTAAAGTGGGTCTTGACTACAAGTTGAAACATAATTAACAAATGCTGTTCAAACCAAGCCTAAAAAAAGACAGTGCAAACAAAATCTCCCCAGTTTTATCGTGTTATGACCTGTAAGTCGCCAAATCAAAGCTTTCTGTCGCAACACGTTCAAACTAATCTCACCATTATATTCTCGTTATGATGTGATCCACAGCTCCAGCAGAGCTACTAATGGAGGTTAAGTTGACACTGGTTCATCGACCAAATCCTGATCATTTCTCGTTCACTAGTCGTTCCAACTCACTCCTATCGTTTGCTAAAATGAAGGAAAAGAAAACCCAATAAATGAGGACTCAAAAGCTGTTTTTTCATCGTTTTTTTCCACCTGTTGTTGGTCAAAGTCTGTCATTTAAATGAGCATCAGTTCCCCAGAGTGGCATCTTCAAATGTTTTGTTTTGTTTATAAATCTTACTGTTTACCTCATGTCAACATGTTAGGTTAACAATAATCCAATGATACTAATTAAATATAACTACTGGGAATCCTTCATCACCAAGTCAGCTCTTACTGGGTGTTTGAGGTGAACATTTGTTTGATCCATATTTTAATTTAAGTTGAATAATTCCTATTTATGGCTTCAGTGTGAAAACCACAAGAAACCTTTTGACCCGTTCACAAAATCTTCAAAATCCATTTCTTCATACTAATCGTTAGATTCAATCAAGCCCGCTGTTTTCCTTCTCCCACCAAAAAAAACTCACATTAATTTGGTCCGCAGGTTAAGTTAATTAAATACACACTTTACTTTTCCACCAAATTGAGCCAAATATATTGGACTAAGTTCATCAAATGTTAGGGCTAACGTTTTTTTGTAATTGAAAAATGTGATTTCTTTAATTAAATTGATGAATAGTTTTGTTTTTAAAACAAAATGTGAATCACAATCTCATGTTTTTGCAGCAAAATCCCAAAATATTAATATTATAAGATAATTTCTTTTTTTAAAGTTTGCTAGAATAATGACATTAACGATTAACTGATTATCAAAATAGTTGCCAATCAGTTTTATTTCAATCAATGAATCGATTGAACTAAAGGTCTCAGCGTCCACCTGTCTTTGTGAGTCTGGACTCTCGTCTGTATTCCCCATCCTTGGTCCTGATCAGCGGTTGCATGCTCCCTTTTCTGTTACTTTCACTTTGTCATGTGCAAATACAACAAACAAGGGAGCTCTTTATCTTGCTTTCATGCGTGGAACATGTCTGCGTAAAGCATGACTGTAGTTTGTAGAGAAGTGTCTGTAGCTGTCTGCGTCCGTGGCGAGTATGATCACAGCTTAACTGGTGCAGTTTAACCAAACCAAATATATTTTCCAATTTAGCTCCATGACAGCTGAGTAAACGCCGTCCATGAGATGTGGTTGAAAACTCAGAAAATAAGCTCGTAAGTGGACCAGAGTTACAGGTTTGTTGTGAGATTTAGCCCAGCGTTACCCAAGATGCCTCTCTACCTTTTGACCTGCCAATCACCAAACCACTGCTAGACCGATTGTGTATTAACTGCTTTCTCTACCTAAAGAGGGAGCAATAATGGCTGACTCACAACATCTCAAGCATCTGTACAACAGGCCGTCCACAAATTTAAGAGTTATCACTGAACGGTTGGAAACTCACCGCGAAACCCGACCTGAGAGCTGCTCTACCTATGGAAGGCTCCGATTGGTCCGTGCTCTGTAAAGTGTGTTATCAGCTCAGGTTGATTCACCACAGAAGCTCACGAGTCCAGGAGGCTGTGCACTCTCACTCAAGAAGCACATAAAGTGTTCATTTGTTTTCTATCCCCAATGCACTTCCTGTAAAACCACCAGAGCTGCTGCTGTAGTCTCAAGGAGACGAGGGGACTGCTGATAAAATTACACAACTTTGCCCGACTCTTTCCAGTCAATGAAGTCTTATGCAAGAGCATAATGTGGAAACAGCTCCAGTCACGTGACTGGTCACGTGACTGGAGCCAGATGAGTTCAGGTGTTTGGGTTTCTGAGATGGATCAGTGAAGAAGAGGAAGTGATACCGCGAGCACATTTTGCTGTAAGCATGCATGTGATTGAGGGGTGTCACTATGTTGCAGCCGGTTTATGAAACTATTTTATGCAGAGGTCCGTGTCCAGACACCCACCCGTCCCCACAACCAGCTGCCCACCCACGGACTCACATCACCGCCCGCCCACACACACACACAAACCCACCATTTTACAATTCCAATCAGATGTCAGGCTTGATGTTATGGGAGGAAAAAAAGAAAAAAAAAAGCTAGAGAAATCCAACTTCCTGGTTTGTCTTCGTTCCATTTCTCCTTGGCCAAAAACAGACATCTCAGCTTTCACGACTCCGCAGACTCTCCTACTCTTACGTTTCACACCGTCTCTTCAGCCTGAGCCTCCTCGGAGTGTTCTCGCTCTCATTTATCACTGTTGGCAAGCACCTACTCCGAGTTTGTCACCTGCCTGCCAACACCAACACACCGTCGACGAAGGAGCCAACAGGTCACTCTTAACAGCGTGCAGACCTGCGGCCCCTGAGCACAACAAACACACAGCAACACTCCTTCAGACAGTGAACATCTGTCCACACACCCACAGCCATATGCAGCAGAGGGATTTGTGAATGAGCCACTGCTCTTACCTTGGCACTGGAATCCCTGTTTCCCAAAGCCCCTGTGGACAGAAGACAGGGATGTGAAATTTGGGGGGGATTCACAAGAGATGCACTGACAATGATGCATGCATGCACACACACATGCAGATATGCAATCACACACACACACACACACACACACACAGAGCTGCAGCAGCAACAGTGGGGCCCTCTGTGTCTCCAGCTGCATTCCTCCACCAGAACCTCCAGTTTCAGAGATGGGTGTCGGGTCGATGCGGTAAACGCCGAGCAGCGGCGACTGCTCTGCGGCTGCCGACAACGCATCCCGCCCCCCCCAACACCCCTCTCCTTCCGACAGGCCCGCGGTGCTGTCGCATTGTGGGAAGACTGGGGGAATGGCGCATCGCAGTGTTTTTGACAATGACAATGAATGAAACACTGCGATGTCTGAACACTGTCGGTGTGGAAGGAGGCCGTTCAGAGCCGCAGCAGCAAGTGACTCACCTGTGTCCGTTGCCCTCTCACACACATACACACACACAGACACACTCACCAGATGAAGTCCGTGCAGTGGCTGCAGAAGGTTGGCTGCTTGAAGAAGCGCGCGATGAACTTGTGGTTCTTGATCTCGTGCACATTCTTCTGGCGGAGTGCTCCCTGGCGGGCGAAGCCGCGCGCGCTCTCCGGTGCCTCTCCGTCGCTGCTGGGGTCAGCCATCTTAACGAGGAAGCGGCGGCGGCGGTCCGAGAGGAACAAGGGGTGAGGAGAGCGACGATAGAGAGGGAGAGACGACGGAGGCAGCGGGGGAGAACGAGTCGCGGTGCAGGTGCCTCCTCCTCCTCCTCTCCGCCCCGCTGACCGCCTCGGTGTCGCTCGTGCTGCCGGTGTTTCGTCGGTCTGCGTCTAGCTCGCGCTTCTTCCGGCGGGTCCCCGTCCCGCGCGCCTGCTTCCCTGTTCTCACCAATGTGTTGCTCCTCAGCCGACAACTCTCTCTCTCTCTCTCTCTCTCTCTCTCTCTCTCTGATACCCTTGTCAAAACTATCAAAGATATGAGTGCGTGCGCGCGTAGATGTTTACATATCTATGAAGCAATCCTTGTCAACAGCAGCACAAGTCAAACCACATACTGCATACTTTCAGTGAAGCATAACAACAACAAACACGCACACACAAGGCTGAATCGCTAACCTGACAATGGCTCTGGGGCCCCAGACTCAGGGGCCCCCAAAGCCCCGGGATTAATTGTGCTTTTTTTGGTAGCCTAATTTGATAAATGATGGTGAAGTATTCTCTTTACTGTGAGGTTACCAAGACTCCAGGAAGTGACTGGTCCCGGCAAATAAATAGTCCTGCACATAACCCTCTTAAAGAAGCAACACAGCCAGAAATGAAGACCCCACAAATAGTATTTGAAGTTTGAAGTTCCCCGAGCTTCACAAGCAAGATAAAATGTATTATTTGTGAGGTGTACAGGTTCTGGTGGGCAGAGTTTTTTGCCTTTGGACAGCTGCCGTTTCCCCTTTTCAAGTATTGATTCAGATAAACTGGCTGCAGCCTCATGTTTATCCTTCAGAACTGAGAGTAATGTAGTATCAGTCCTCTCATCTAAAGCTCTCGGTAAGAAAGAGATAAGCGTGCTTTCCAAAATGTGTGAAATAAGACGTGAAGCGTATACATTACACAGAGATGGGGGCCCACGTACACATACAAGGATTACTAACTGGGAAAAATTGCCAACTGCTCCAGTCCCCCAGACCTCGAGGGTGCCCAAAAAGTCAGTTTTGATAACTTCATTAGTGGTCGTGTTGTTCTCTTTCTTTTTCTCATTCAGACCTATAACAATTATTAAAAATGAAACAACATTCTTTGGTTGAACTGCTCACAACTCAGGGATTACAATGTGAGAAGACCGTGACTTTGGAAGATATATGAGTATACTCTAAATCAAACTGCTGAAGCCTCATATCAACGTCAGATAAACTGAGGAATGTATTTATGCACAGAAGGAGGGCTGTGGACTCTGTCCCTCTTCCCAGTGGAAGTGCGTCAGGAGAGGTTGACCTAATGTACCTGAATGAGAAGGAAGAACGATTACAGCATCTAAATCACTGCTCATATGGGTCCATGACTGTTGTTCTAAAACAGACTGATGAACCTATCCTCTAATAATGTGTGGAAACTTTATGAATATGCAACACAAAAGCAGAACATCGACATAATAAGGGCTTTAAAGTGAGCCCGGCTTTATTCTCTAATGTTGACACTTTGTTCTCAAGAGGGAGGGTCCGTGTATCAAGCGTTTTAAGACCTGCTGTTATTTTAGGTTTCCAATTAGAAAACAAACGATTTAATGCAGCTTTAATCAGTCAAGATAAAGCAAGAATACATTCATTTTAAAAGCAGACTTCCACATTCCTCTTTCAAAACGTTTTTAAAGGTGTACAAGTGTTTAATGCAACAGTTCAAATCATCTGTGTGATTTCAAATTACTTTTCTTATTGAATGCATCTGTGCAGCTAAACGGTATATCGTTGCTGGTATGCTTGTGTAGTTGTGGGCTGGTGACAGATGATGAACACCTTTTGGAGCCCCTCTCTCACATTAAACCTGTAACATAACAGGTTCAAATATTCACAGTTAACCTCCTACACATAACATGACCATTCCAGAGGAATTAAAGGCACAATTTATAATGTACAAGGAACACCCCAGCATCTAAATCCATCAGATTTTTGGATGCTTAAACAAGAAAACCTAATCTTACTCAGTTCAATACGTTCAGGAGTTTTGCTTTGCAAAAACATATATTTGGTTATAGTTTTATCGAGGGCTGCTAATCTATTATGAATTCAGGTGCTGGGGTGTCCCTGTTCATTACACTTAGACTACCGATTGTGCCTTTAATTCCTCTGGTCATGTTATGTGTAGGAGTTTAGTGACAGAAACAAATATATTTAACTGTTATGTTCAGGTTTGATGTGAGAAAGGGGCTTAAAAAGGTGCCCATCATCTCTCACCTGTCACACAGATGGTGTAAAGAAACTAATGCAGTCTATAAGGAACTTTTCATTTATGTGCAAGTCCCAGCTAAATACTACAAACCTTTACTACTATATAATGTAATCAATCTTTCTACTTTTACTGACATTCTTTCAAATAGCTTAATGATGTTTTACTAATATTTTTGGGGATATGTTGTTTGGATATTTGACTAATGTTTTATTAATATTTTGGAAGTAATATTAGGATATTTTATTAATATTTCAAGAATATATTTATGCTATTTCACTAATATTTTGAGGATATTTATCTAAAAAAATATTCTGATATTTTAATGATATGATTTGATTATTTCACTTATGTTTTTAGGATATTTTCGTAGTAACTCTTGGATATTTTATTAATATATACAGTAAACATGTTGTCCAACTGGAAAAGAGGGTCGAGGGACAGAGGGTGTCGTATGCGTTATAGATTATTAGACTCCTCGAGGCAAATTTGTGATTTGTGATATTGGGCTGTATAAATAAACGTGCCCAGTTGGTGGAGATACTGGTCATGATGAGTGCATTAGTAAGATTACACAGTCAACATGTAGTCATTGGTTGATCAATAAATAAGATGCAGAAATACATGCAGTGAAACTCTGAGCCGACCTGGATGTTGTTGATCTGAACTTGATCCCGATTTCAAACACTTTTTATGTGACTGCACACTTCCTCTTCATCGCTCAGAGGTGACTGTGCACTTCAGCAGTGAACATGGACTGTGGTGGCAGAAGTGGGAAGACAAAGGAAAGAAATGTCTTCATATATAAAATGACCAAATTCTGCAGAAAGGGGATGTGAGCGCTGGTTAGTACCTTCAACAATGACAACGAGCTTCTGAACAGCATTTCCTCTCTTGGTTTATATATCAGCTTGTCGACACTGAGGACAAACAAACAAGCTTTCCTTGGTGACCTAAAGAACAATGTTGGTGTTCAGTTTCTGCAATACTGACTTTAATGTCATCAATGATATTTATAATAAGCTTATGTAGACTATGTGTTGTGGTAATAATTACAAGGTAATTAAGAGGGTCAAGTTAATAGTTAATCAACAACTTGAACTGACGAAGAGACACTTGGTAACTCAAGTAAATAATCCTATTATATTATAAATATGTGTTAAGTTTAACTGTATATCATCTTGAATATTACAACCAGGCTACATTTTCAGTTTTGTGTCTCAAGCTACAAACACATTATTTCTTTATTTCATAATGAGTGAATTGTGGTATCCACAGAACACATTCTCCATTTTTCTTATAATTATACTTATCATAATTATAATACCTCATTAGCAGCGATGGAAAGTGAAAGTACATTTTCTTAAGTAGGCTAGTGTATTTACATTAAAACCAATTTGGAGGTACTTGTATTTTACTTCCCCCTCATAAATATTCTACCTTTATTTTTTTCTACATTTTATGTGACAGTTATGAAGATGTTAAAAAACAAAATATATAAACTGCTTAATAAATGAACAGCTAATAAAAACAGTAATTAAACTAGTTCAAATGAGCTTCAAATCAACCACTTAGATTTATATATATATATTTATATATATACTTACAAATGATTCACGACTTACATTTTGAGATCCACAAAATGCATTTTTAAATATCTAGAGATCAGAATTCTTATTTTAGAAACATAAAAGCAGTCCACTATATTTAGATCTCCTGTCTGGACAACATGGTGCTGTTGATCAGCAGTGGAAGTAAAAGATGCAACACCACATTATAAATATCAAAGAAAAAGTCCTGCCTTCAAAATGATACATTTTAAGTACAGAAGTAATTTAATTAAAAAAGGTAAATATTATCTTTACATACAGAATTGAGCCTGTCAGTGTTTTATTGTTGGATTATCATTACTGCAGTATCAATGTCAGCGACACTTTAGTTGAGGTGCAGCTAATTTTAACTACTTCATATATTGATGTGTAGTTTAAACTATGACAATCATGTGGACTTGTCTCGTGTTTTGAATTAAAAAACTTAAGTCTGTGAATAATTAGTAATTACAGCTGTTAAATAAATGTACTGGAGTAAAAAGTACATTTTCCTCTGAATTGTAATACAAGTAGCATAAAATATCATAATACTCAAGTAAAGTTAAAGTATCTGAAAATAGTACTTGGTAGTATTGAATTACTTTCAATATTGCTAAATTAAAAAATAACCTGCAGTAAGTAAAAGTATATTTACTCAAGTAGTACTTGTACTTTACTTGAGTATTTCCACTTTGTGCTTCTTAATAGTTCTACTTCATTACATGAATGGTCTTAGTATTTCACATAACATGTATGTTACAGTTAAAGTTATTAGTCATTGTAGCTGTGACATAAATGTAGTGGAGTAAAACACATTTCTCTCTGAATTGTAGTAGAGCAGAAATGCAAAGTATAGCATACAATACAAATACTCAAGTATAAGTACCTCAAAATTGTACTTAAGCACTTCAGTAAATGTATTTAGTTACTTATACTAGAGCAACAGTCATTTAAAATAATGTATTTTAAAATGTAGCCTATTTTGAGACACAAAACTAAAATGTTTCCAGTGTTGTAAATTACAGTTTATCATACTACTGAATATAATAAAGCAACTTTTGCTTAATAAATAAATAAAATATCACACTTAAGATAATTGTCAAAAACGTATAAGTTCTCAGCTTCTCTCTAGAAACTAAGTGGGAACATTTCTAAGTATTTAGTAAGAAACTAGGAGACATAAAACAAAGCGTTGAAGTAGTTTTGCTTGTATTTGAAATAACCTGTATTTGGGGGACATGCCTTGTTATAAACTGTAATCTGGCGCCCTCCTGTGGTTGAATAGAGAAATGACAGGTCGCCTCTGAGATCTGCCGTTTGTGTAACAAGCTACAAGCCCCGCCCAACTGCCCGCGTCCTATTGGTCCGCGCTTTGAATGGAAACACATGATTGGACGGAACGCTCAGTTACAGCTCCCCCGGAACTTAATGTACACATGAAATATATTGTATAAGCGTCCCGCCTGCAACCAACAGAGCAGTAAGTTCTCCCTCTAAATGTTCATTTAAATTACGTGTGGGACTGAGGAGTGACTGTGTGAGGCATGATAAACATTTTCATTCAAACTGTCTCCAGTTATGCCGACGTCTCCCGTTAACACGCGGATCCCCCTCACCAGTTTCGGTCATCTCATAACAGAGGTGAAGGTAAGAACAGTGTTTGATTTATGCATGCACTGTCTACAGTGGTGGAATTAAATTAAATAAGGACAAGTGGATTGATGGAGTGAAAATGCATCTGTTTTGATTTAAAAACAAGGGATTATTTGCATTAAACAAATACCTATTAACATATCACTTTCTCTCTTTTTACTTTTACTTTTCCTGATCATTTTACTCATGAGGTGGAGCACCTTTCACGGCCTGAAACAATAATTTGTTTATTGATTTTGGCTTGATCATATCAAATAAAACAAAATAAGATAAGATAAGATAGAGGCGTTTTATGATCTCCCAAATTCACTTTACGGCTTTACAAGAAACTGTCTAAAGGTAGGAAACATGTAGAGTGTATAACATTTGTAAAATAGCAAATAGCTGTGCAAAAAATAGGGATACATAAATCAAATAACGAGTATTTAAAAAGACAAGGGCGGAAAATACACAGTGAGTGTGTCTCTCCTCAGCAGCCACAAGGGGCAACAATGAGCCCAGTACGCCTTCTAAAACAAACTTACACAAGCTACACAAAGGTGAGATTCATGCTGATATATATGTTATATGATATTTATGAAACTGATCTTTACAAGCCCCGAACCAGGAGTTTTAAGTTGTGGTGGAAGAAATACTCAGATTTTGTACTTAAGTAAAAGTATTACGGTGCAAATGAATCAGAATCAGAAATACTGAATGTATCTGCGGGGGGATATTGGACAGTGACAGTTGCTCTTATATACTGTATTATAGGCCTAAGCATAAAGAAATATGAGAAAAATAGAAATAAAGGACTCTGTAAAATGTAAATGATCAACATAATGCTACAATATACCCAATATATGAACCAGTAAGATGAAGAAGAAAGCTGCGCATGCACTCCTGCTTTTACTAAACCTTACTCACAAGTAAAAGTCATGCAATCCAATTTCTACTTAAGTAAAGGTACAAATGTGTTGGCAAATATACTATGTAAAAGTACTATGCACAATGTCCCATTTCAGAATAATGTATATTATATTATTGGATTAGTTATGGATGCATTATTAATGTGTAAGCACCACCGAGGTTGCAGCTGGTACTGTGGGGGCTTATTTTTAACTACCTTTTTGTACTTAATCTGCTCAACCCTGTACAGTACTTGAGTAAATGCATGTAGTTATTTTCCACCACTGTTTTTAGCCTCTTTCCACTGAAGACAGCTGCTTTCTGCAGCTGAAAATAATGTCATGAGAGCTGTGGGTTTTTCATTTCCGTATTGTTTTCACAAACAATCCTAAAAAAAGACTTGAAGTTTTCATGGTAATACTTAAACAAAACATATTTAGCATTATTTCAAATAACTTTAAAGTTATCTCATCTTTTCTTTTCTCCTTGTGATTGTTTAATCTATTAGACATTGTAATATAAAATCATCCACACAGAACCCTCGTCCCGTTCATCTGTGTTTAAGAGTTGTAACAGAGGTGTCAGATATGCTCATTATGACATTTTATCATCGATAAAATCTTAAAAGAATCAGATAAACAACAAGGGCACAGCTGCTGATTTCTAAATGATTGAAACAGCTGTCCTCTACCCCATCATGCTCCAGTCCACAACGTGGTTTCACTTCATTAAATCTGTATCAGGCTTGAGGGGGAAGAAAGGGTTTCGTCTCTACTCTGCTAATACCGGCTGCAGAATAAATCAGCGCTGCCGAGCAGAGCGGCCTCGTCAGCACTCTGCTGTCGCCGCTGGCGCACTCCGTGCAAGTGTAATGTTCATAATGGAAATTATTCATCTATTCACATGGATGCTTGTATTCTGCATTCTCCCCCCTCATGTGCTGTAAAGCAGAGGAACACTTCACTTCATGGAATTCAGTCGTCTTGAATTAAAAAAAAAAAAGACAATGTAAGAAGATGGCGACGACATTTTTAAAGTGATAATTCATTTTTACTGTCATGTATAGCACAAATAAAAAAAAAATACACCTTTTCACTTCAATTGCTGAGAGTTGGATGAAAAGATTGATGCCACTCTTGTGTCTACATGAGTATGAAAGTGTCAGTAGACCGTTAGCTTAGCTTAGCATAAAGCCTGGAAGCAGGAGGAAACGGCTAAAAGAGCTTCGCACGCAACCTCCTCTAAAACTACAACTTTGTTTTACAGGAGCTTATGTGCTGAGCTTTATTGACACTTGTTCTATGTATTCAACAAACATTTAACATGTTAATAGTGAGCTCTAGAGGTGCTGCTAGGCGGATGTTGTTACCTTTGGACAGAGCCAGGCTAGCTGTTTCCCCCCGTTTCCACTCTTTATGCTAAGCTAACTGTCTCCTGACTGTAGCTTTGTATTTACTGTTCAGACATTAAGGGTGGTATCAATCCTCTCCTCTAACTCTCAGCAAGAAAACAATTAAGTGTATACCCCAAATTCAAATCCTTTAAATATAAAGATACAACCAGGAGAAGGTTAGCTTAGCTTAGAATAAAGACTAGAAGCAGGGGAAACAGCTGCACGGGGCTGCTAATAGTCAAATGCATTGCCTAATGTGAAACCACAGCTTGTAATTGTAACACTTTGTTTTTTAATAGATTAAAGAAATGAGCTTTAGAGGTGCTCACAGGCAGATTTCTTTTTTGTTGAACAGAGCCAAACTAGCTGTTCCCTCCTGTTGTCAGTATTTATGCTAAGCTAACCTAAAGGTCTCCTCTTGGTATAGCTTTATATTTACTGTGAGTCTGCTCATCTAACTCTCTGCAAGAAAGTGAATACATTTCTGAAAATGTCAAACTATTTCTTTCTCAGCCACATGTCGTGCAAAGCTAGTTTGAAAACATCATCAACATTAAAACACATTCATCATTTTTAGTGACATGATTTAGATAAATGTGTTTTCGACATCATTAAAAAGTTAATTCTCCTGTCAGTAGTTATGAGAAACGCCTGGCTTTCATGTATTGCTGTTGCAGCTATTTGAGAACGGAGATATTTTGTTAATAAATCTCAGCATATGCATTAGTAGAAGAAGTGATATCAAGCAGTGTGGTTGCAGTGCTTCCTCTTACTGTGTTGTTTTTTTTGTGCGTTTGTGTTTGGCATCGAGGCCCCGGCTTCTGGGGAACTGACCGGTTTGAGGAAATACTTTAATAGCTACACTCTGCAGGGTCGCAGAAATGTACATAACACACACACATATTTACACGCACAGGCTGCATTCAATGTAAATGTTAATTTAAGCTTTTACATATCAAGTACTTCAGAAATATGTCCTTCTCCGCTCTCTTACAGTATGTCTTGGCTACTTATGGGCTCTTTGCTGTAACAGCTGCTGCCTACTGGATGCACAGACAAAACAAAAAAGAAGACCAGGCGTCCAGCGCCACAGTCTGAAACATCGGCCTCTCACAGTGACGTTTATACTCACCAATGATTAATAAAGATGTGAACAAACAAACCCTGTGACGTTTCCTTTGTGTAACTTGAAATCTACTATGTTAATGAATGCTTTGTAAATGCTAGAAGCTGACTGATCATTGCTCTGTGATAAGAGAAGTCAGACTAGTTACCATGGCATCAGAGAGTGTGTGTGCGTATTAATGTGTGTGCAGTTAGCTTGTTTCCCCACAAGGTGTCCATCTGCCTCTGATACAAACTGCAACCAAACCAAAATTGTATATTTCATCTGGTTTTATATACTACCCATATTATAACTATGTCAACCACAAAAATCATACAACATTTTGTAAGAATGAACAAAGGGCATATCTGAGATTACATTTTATTCATGCAGGCTTTGAGGGACAATGCTCCCCCTCCAGGGGTTGAGAGCATCTGCAAGCATTCAAAATGTTTTAAAATTATATTAGATTGAATATTTTCTGAATGCAACCAAGATCATGTCTGAGCTTGTAGAGAAGTTCTTATCTTTTTGTGTTACATGTTTGTGTGTGTGTGTGGCCATTATATTCTTCTGTCTTTAGAGCAAAAAAAGCGTTTTTGCATTTCAAAGTGATCTGCATAAATATCCAGTAATGTTGCACATTGAATGTATTTTTGCATTTAGTCGTTTAAACCATGAAGGAGCTCAAAATGTATGAATCTTCATAGCATATACATGTATGTTTGTTTAGTTTTAAGTGTGCAGCGTTTCACCACTTTATTAAGAAAAGAAGAAGCAGAGAGCATTTTATATAATAATGAGACTCATTATGATAATAAATGTTTGATATGCTGAACACGCATCATTTACGGTTTCACATTCATTTTGACCGGAAGGAGTAGTCTGCATAGTTCAAAATCCGGATCCAAAAAGATTATTTGCATTATGAAAACCCCTTCAATGTATTTTGCATTCAGACCTACCTGGTAGTTCTGCATTTTTAGGTCATGTAAACGGTGTACACGCGACATTTACACGCACACGCACGCGCAGATGCACGCTAAAAACGCACGCGCGCTGCTGACAATCACGTGATTTAAAAGAATCAGCTTGTCTAAATTGAAAGTAAAAGTAAGAGCTCGACCGGAGCACCTGAACAAGCATGTGGTTTGTGTGCGCGCGCGCGCGCTCGCATGTGCGCGTCTGTCAATTAAACCTGCTATTGGAGAATTTGAGGAAACATATACGGTGTTACAGAGCCAAAAGATCTTTTTGATAGTGTGGCCCCGCCTCCCGGTGTGATACCAACCTGAACTGAAAGTAGGAATGTTCATGAAGAGCTGCGAACTCCAACGGGGAACAAGCTGACTGGAGCTCTCTGCTGTTCGGACTCGCCAAGACTCTTCTTGACAGTCAAGTTGTTGCAAGTAAGTGAACTCTGTGTATCATTAATATTTAACTTAGAGTTGGTTGGTTACGAAATTTTTTGTGTGGCAGCAATGACACATGTCACTCCTTCATTCATTTGACCTCAAAAAGGTACAAAACTGAAAGACACAAATGATTCTGTTTAGGATGCTCTTACTGTTTAGAACTTTAATTGGGGTTGTATCGGTGTGTTATCAAGCAATTCAAATATATATATATATTTCCATTAGAAATGGACAACCTCTCCCATTCTTATCAACTCCTATTTTTAGATTGAACAACACTGATACCCATGTAACTACCATCTCACCTCATCCCCTAAGGTTCCAAATAACAGAAGATATTACTCATAGTAGATTGTTTTTTAGCACTTCTGCTGTGACGTGTGCCTACGTTTTGTTCTGAACTGTTGCATCAATATTTGGACACATTATCGCACGTTGTGAATTTTTTTTGCATTGGATCTCTTATGAAACACTTACTATGAAGTTAATATATTCAGCTTTCATTTTCTGGGTTTTAACATCCACTTCGGGTCGACGGGTCCATGTCCCGTTGTACTGCTTCAAAAACTGAGGCTATGCACCGTTCATCCAACGTGTAAACCTTCAAACTGAAAGTTAAACTTCATAGTCTTTGTTTTATTACAAAGTGGAGCAAAGACACTGCACTTATTGTGTGCTAAGAAAAACAGGATCCTTGAGTTACACGATTTACTGTAAACTGATAACCGTTTGATGCAGACTTCCTCCTCACAAATAGACGATCAACCAAGTTTATAGGACTTGAGCTGAGATTGAAATGTTTGGTGAAGCAGCAAGATTACAACTCAGTGAGATATTTACATGCATTTATCATCGTTTGAGCAAAGAGTTAAAGCAAAAGCTGATGTTAAGTATCATAAGAAACTAAATAGAGATGAGATAAGATAATCCTTTTATTTTTCCCACAGCGGGGAAATTTACAGGATTACAGCAGCGTATAGTATAGTGCAAACAAGAGACAGCAAAAAAACAAGATCAAAAACAAGTATTATAAATAAGTAAATAAGTAATAAAACAGTAAAGAATATTAACTTAGTAAAAAATCCACAATAACAAATATTATATATATACAGACAGAATACTTTTTGTATTTCACAGTGTATTTATATTGATCAGATTGTTAGTGTTGTGTGGTCTACTGGGAGCACGGTGAAAGAATGTGTTGGAAGCGGTCCATCTTCTTGTAAAGCCCTATAGTCGAAGTAACAAGTAATATGTTGAACTTTTAACTTTATTTAAACAGCACGTCTCTAAACAAAAGTTGCTTTCAAACATATAAGCAAAAACAAGAAAGACAAACAGAAACCGAAAAACAAGAGACAGCAAACTATACTTATATCCTACATACTTGCATACTAACATGTTGGAATACTTTCACATAAATTATCTTGTAGAGCACGATCGTTTTTTTTTTCTTTCACTGTCTCGCTCGACTGCAAAAGTGAAAGTGTTTTGGCTGTCATGAGCTATGTTACAGCCTCCCTTCCCAGTGATTGATGATACGAACACATGCGGTTTATTGTCAGTTACATGACCTAATTAACACACAATACACACACACCCACACAGACTGGATTACCTGTGTCCAGTATGCAGTGAGATTAAAGGGCCGTAAAGTGATATTTTTATAGTAACAATGAATCGAATGATAACAAAGGGAAAGAGGTCGCTCATTGTGATGAACCTTCAGAGAGTAAACAACTGAATCTGCAGCTCCCCTCGGCTTTACAGAGATTTATAGTGAGCTCATTGTTAAGCTGTCCGGCCCACAACCTTAAAAACCCACAGAACACTACCTGCTCAGCACCAAACAGCTTACAGACAAAGTTAACATCTCTAGCTGTTGAACATAGTGGAGCATTTAGCAGCTAAAGAGCCAGATATTTCCCTGAGGAGTTGGTGGAGACCCAAAACAGAGCTAAAAGAGAGAGAATATTGGACTTCATTTCGTCAGGTGGCCAGAAACACTAATAGAGCTGCAACGATTAATCAATATATTAACTATTACATTAATCAACTATTTTGATAATCAAAAATTCTCTGATTCCAGCTTCTACATGTGACATTCTCAAAGATTTTCATAAATAAATCACAAAGTCACTATCTATTGCCAAAGGAGGTAACACAATGGTGATTATTACTATACTGATGAAAGAATTGCAATATTTATATATTTGCTGTGTTATGAACTAGGTGACTGTGGTGACATTCCCTGAAAAAATGCCGTGTTACAGTTTTTCTCCATTGTATACACACAATAAATGAAACTATGTACACAATTCAGAAACATAGCATGTTAGTATTACATTTCTTTCTCAGCTTTCTCAAACGTCCGACTGGTAAACTCTGAGAACAATTACTTCGAAATCAACTACAACTGAAATGATTAAAAGTGAATATTTTCTGAATTCTTGAGCTGCTCTGTGACAGTAAACTGAATATCTTTCATTTGTGGACAAAACAAGACATTTGAGGACGTCATCTTGGGATTCAGGAAACACTGATTCTCACTTTGTGACATTTCATAGACCGAACAACTGAGAAAATAATCAATGGCTTAATCCACAGTGAGAATCATCTATAGTCGCAGCCCTAAACACAAATGAATGATAATGTTGCTCTGTAACTGCTGGATGTGTAAATAAGCAGCTGTTTATATGTCAATGTTGTGTTCACAACTGGTTTCTGCTGCCCCCTAATGGCCATACATACCATTAGACCTATTGTATATTGTGATGATTAAGGTGAAATGCAGTTCAGTGGAATAAAACATTTTGACTGATTGTTCACCTTTTTGTATTTCAGCTCATCACGTTCTTCAGTGGCAATCCGTCAAGGACAGATGGCTGAACAGATCCTGCATCTGCTCCCCTCCAGAAGTTTGTGATGAAGTTGATAAATCTTGATTCAATTCTCAAGCTGTTGTTTAAAGCAACATGGAGTCTGAAAGAGGACTGAGCAGCAGATGACCGGCCAGAAAGGGGTCAGTGATGGAGGATCTGCCAGTGAAAAGTGGAGGAACTGGCGCAACAGGTGGACAAGAGGAGGATTCTCCTTTCTAGGATGGTCAGAGACAATCTTGATAGAACAGTAGTACCGAGCAGAAAACAGAACAGCGCAGCGGAGACGCAGAACCAAAGTCGACCCCCCGAGGAACCTGCAGGACCAGAACGAGTCCAGAGCCCAGAGAGAGTTCAACCAGAGAGCCAAGAGCCCACAGAGAGTCAGCTAGCTCTACTGCACTGGAAACCACTGAACTTACATGAAGAACCTGAAACCTGGAGCCAGGTTAGCACTCAACGTTTGCTCAGTTTGTGGATTTTATTGTTTTGGGAGATTTGTTTTTTTTAAACAGGCACAGATGGCTGGAGCGAAACAAAGTCCGAAATCAAACACCAGGATTTCTTTCTTAAATTTGACATCCATTGGTGGAAGAAGTACTCAGATCTTTTACTAAAAGATCTGAGTACCAATTGTACTGCAGTAAAAGTACATCAGTAGGCTATAAGCTTCAAAATATGAAAAATGAAAGTACCAAAAGTAAAAGTACTCTTCATGCAGAATGGAATGAGTGATACGTTAATGTGTAAGCATCACTTTGATGTTGCAGCTGGTAAAGGTGGAGCCAATATTAACCCCATCATATATATTTAAAGCTATTTTTAAAACATAGTTATGAGATTGTCTTTTTATCAGTGACAAATAATGGACTTCACATGTTTGGGCTGAGCAGTTGTTGGTTTTTGTTTGAGCCAAACATTACATAACAACAATAATTAATACCGGTAGTATTAATTTGTTATTATACAGTGTTGTTTACATTTGTATGAGTTCCAACACACACACAAAATATATGGTTATCACTGTGTCATCGTTTTGAAGCTCAATTTGGAGAAGTCAAATATCTGCGTTTACCTTTTGACTTTTTATGCTGAACACAGGACACATAATCTGCAAGTTTCTATTACAAAGCGTCTAAACCACTGCAGAGCATTACTGTTGTTAGTATTACATTATTTTTATTCATACACTATACTATAGCATCTCTAAAAATAATGTTAAGAATACATTTTATATATATATATATATATATATATATATATATATATATATATATATATATATATA
>NW_022280058.1:1980643-1986441 GCF_004355925.1 Anarrhichthys ocellatus | reverse complement strand
ATATATATATATATATATATATATATATATATATATATATATATATAAACTTTGGTAGGATGACTTAGACTCAACCCGCAAACATCTGTTTAACTCTGCTTTACTGCCTCCTCTGTGACTGTTGTTGGCAATAACTTTATTTATTATTCTCTGCTGCAGCAGCCAATCACTGGAGCTGATGCTGAGAGTTTCCCCACGCACCTCCGTCCATTCAGCAGCGCAGCAGAGTACAAACTAGTGAAACACACCTACCAGCAGCTCCAACACAGTGGTTACTACTGGGGATCGATGACCATGGATCAGGCACACAAAATACTCACATGGGCACAGCTGGGTACCTTCCTCATCAGGTAAATCTACCACTACATGGTTTTGTTTTACCTGTTGTTTTTGTCTGCATTTGGTTCAGGGTAAATAAATAAAAAATGAACTTCACCCAGTGTAGCTTGTTTATCATAAAATATGTACAAAGCATTTATATCTTGCAGTATTTATATTCGTCACGACTTTTGATGAATCCTATTTTGTGAACAGCTGAGTCTGATTCTAAAATGATCTATTGTGTTCACTAATATCTTATCCTATATTTTTAGTCAAACAAATTCCTATAAGATCAAAATTAGACATGCATATAGATATAGTCCTCCTGTACCCTTTTCTCTTTACTGCATGCCCGATAAAAAGCATTATACAAGAAAATAAACCACATTAGGTGTGCATAAAGTGACTGTAAATGCATGCTGCTGTGTTATAGAGACAGCGGCCAGCCAGATGTTTTCTTCACTCTGAGTTACCAAAGCGACGACGGCCCGACCAGTGTTCGCGTCCAGCTGAACAACCTGCTCTTCAGTCTGTGCGGCAGCCACAGGACTTTTGCGTCACTTTTCGCTCTGCTCACTTATTACACCGGCTCATCCTGTAAACTGACATTGCCCTATCGCAAGCAGCGACCGGAGCGCCTGAAGCAGATGTGCAGGAGGGCTCTCATGGGCTCATATGGAGCAGAAAATATAAGCACCTTATCTGGACTCAGCACTCAAGTCAAAGACTATGTTCATGCGTACCCTTGTTGTATATAGACGCCTGTGTGGACAGAGTGTCTGTCGCTGTATCAAGATGTTGATTGTATTCTAAGTTAAAGAAATATTCTGTTGTGTTATTTTTATTTTTATAAATATCACAATGACAGCTTGAGTATTTGATCTGCAAGTTGTTGAAGGCTTATTTGCACACATTATCATTATGTTTTACAGAATACCCATGGTACACGTTATCGTTTTCTGATAAATAACCACAAATATATCCTGTATAGCAGCTGCATCACTGCCGACATGATATGTATCAGTTGTAACATCTGCTGCTGTTTGAAGCTGCATTAATTGATAGTTGGCCAAGAAGGGGGGAGCATCAAAAGAAGCTGACATATCACCAGCTCATCATGTTATGGTTGAAATAATAGCAAACAGTTATTTGTTTCTAGCCATTAAGGAATAAGAGTCTAATGTTTTCTCTTCTTTTACTCTGTTTTGAATAGAAGCCTTGAGCCGCCGTGATTGCAATTATGTTTTTAATCCTGTTATCTCGAGATTGGGAATTAATTATCTCGTTATCTCAGGACAAAAGAGTTGTTTTCTGGTCACAACGGGTTAATTATCTCATTATCTTGGGAAAACACTAGGTCTGTTTCTCTGGATAATTGGATAAATACCCAATATTCATGAGAAAGCAACAGGTTGTTTTCTTGAGATAAGTTATGGATGAACACTAAAATGATTAATCCAGCTAATGTGCATGTCTCATTCAGTATTTGGTCAACAATATCAACAGGATTACTGAAATATATCTGAAGATTTAGTTTCTCTAAATAAGTAACGCCCCTTTCACATGACATAGCCATTTGATTCAGTTCTTACATTGATTAATGCAGTTTTAAAACCAATAAACTATTCAGCATTTGAACTCAGTTAACATGTGTAATTACTTTCTTCAGTCCTATGGAACAACAGACAATTGTACAAAAGTGTGACGCTTTGCAAAATGTTGTTCATGTTGAATGAATTAAAATATTAAGTTGACAAACTATAATGCATGTGAACCCAAGGCTGAACTGCTGACCAGGCAAAGCAGGAAACTTCCCCTGGAATAAAATCCTGCTAAACATCAGCCTGATAATATTTCCACTGTGTTAGCATGCTGACATTAGCACTGAGCTCAAAGCACCGCTATTCCTATATACAGCCTCATAGAGCAGCTAGTATGTAAACTCAAAGTCCGTATAATAAACGTATCTGTACAGAATACTGTTTTTGTATAGTCGGGGCACCAGAAATCCGCATTCTTTATTGTTTTATACAAACAGGAAACTACACAGTAAGTGCGCAGTTGGACTTCAATCAAAGTGTTGCATTCCAATTAAACCTCACAAAGAGTAAACAATATTTGATTTTCCAAGATCTTCCTGGAGCTGTCTTTTCTTTAGCAGCTCCTCTATTTCAGCACTCTTAAAATCAAGCCTTTTCTTAGTGCTACATACAGTATATGCATGCTGACTTTTTGAGTATACTTTTATCATTTTACAGTGCAAACACTATACTCAAAAGCTGTATGGCATTGTGATACAGCTCTATGCTTTTTATTCTCTAATACATTTCTGCTTAACTTTAACCAAAGTAAGTTGGTGTGGGGGGGCTGAAGAGGGGCCCCCATAGTGGGTTAATCCGGCCGTGTATGAAGCTGACTCTCAACTGAAAAACAATCTGCCATTCTAATCAGCTATGTGTCAATACACAAATATAAAGCTACACACCGTTTGATTGAGTACCAGTCTTCTGTCATCTGTTCCATTTCCTGTCCTAAATCTGACTGCCAGTGGCCCCTTTAGTCTAAATTAGCCCTGCATCAGGGACACACACACACACACACACACACACACACACACACACACACACACATACACTTTTCCTGTCCTCGAATTTTCCCTGCCTCATTAACCTTAAACAATGTTGACGTGAAACCATCACCACTGTGACACATATTGAGGCGAGGTCAGTTTATTTGTGTAGCACTTTAAAACAATAAAGCAGTTAAAAGTGCTTTACATTAGACATATATAGATTAATTAAAAACTATATATTAAAGAAACATAAAATACACACGTAAAGAGGATTTAAAGAGAAGAAAGAATCATTTGAATGAAACAAAAATAAAGGGGAGGATAAAAAATAGGCTACAGTGCAAGATATGAATGAATATTGCCAGATTTATTTTATGAAGGACAGTGTTATAGATCCGATTTGTCCATCTATCTGAGTGACGGTGCGGAGTGTCTCAACGGTCTGCGCGATCCCGTACTCTCCCTCCCACTGTCCCGCGCACTGATTGCACCTCTTGCATGCGACTGAGTACAATTTTATTTTGTCAAACGACCTCTCTTGACTTGTCCGCCCGAACGCGCGCGGGGACACGCAGACTGGGATTACAACCACTGGAGTGGCGCGCGCACGAGTAGCTCGTGTTTATGTAATGCCATATGTGACTGTGAATGCGTGTGTATGTGTGTGTGTGCGCGCTGGAGCTGGCGCGAGCTGGTCCAGCATCGCAGCGGCGACAGCGGTCACACGTTAAACATCAGCGACCCGTGCGTGTTATTCTGCAGGATTGAGGGCTCGTGAGATTTCAGGGGGTGCGGATTTGACCCAGCATATAGGAGGGCGCTCGAGCTCCACCGCACGCACGCACGCACGTAGACCCGGTGAAATCGTCACGCGGATAGAATCAGTGGAATTTGCGCTGAGTGTGTTCCTGCGCGGCCGGAGAGCATCTTTTGCAGAGAGCGAGGTCCGGTCGGTCCGGTTGGTCGGTAGCACCGCGAGGAGGGTGGGGAGGCACAGCGGGAAGAGCGCTGGACTCCTGGCCGAATCGGAGCATCCCACTCCCGGCAGCATCAACCCTTCCGCGCCTCAGCTCCAGCGGGAGGCCCGGAGCGGCGGCAGGATGTAGCAGCGGATTAGCGGAGGAGAGAGGGGCGCTCAGAGGAAGAGAGCGGCACCGAGAGGACCGAGGCGGGACGGAGGGGACATGGGGAAGGACCAGGAGCTGCTTCAGGCCGTGAAGACCGAGGACTTGCTGACAGCTCAGCGGCTTCTACAGAGACCTCGGCCAGGGAAAGCCAGTCAGTATCCCTCCATCCTCCTGTCACACACACACGCGCGCACACACGCACACCCGTCATTACGAGGTCAGGACAGTGCAGGCTAAATCGGATGTGATGCCATTTATCCTAAATGGTGTACTATGTTTGTGTGTGCGTATGTGTGTGTATTTCCTGCAGGCATAGGTGAATTTATGTGTGTGTGTTTGTGCTATGACGTTGCATGTGTGATAGTGATGACGTTGCATGTGTGAGAACAGTCATCAGAACGAATTTAGAAATTAGGAGGATGCTTGTCACCCATTTTCCACCATTGACCGTTTGTGTGTGTGTTTCTGCATGAATGCACAAAAATGTGTGTATACGTGTGCAGACCAGAGAGGATGTGTGTATTTGTGTGTGTGTGTGTGTGTGTGTGTGTGAGAGAGAGAGAGAGGTGGAAGTACACAGAGGTCCTACACTGCTCTCGGGACAGGGGGATTAGTGGTGTGTGAAGATGCCAGATGTTAGTGGTAGTAATGTGATGATCGTACGAGAACATGTGCAGACGTGTGCACAAATGTGACGCTCATGTGTGTGTGTGTGTGTGTGTGTGTGTGTGTGTGTGAGATGTGGAGTCAGCTGGGGCTTGAGGTGATAATTAGATTTCAATTACAGCCTTGAAACTGGTCTCCTCCTCTCCCATTTCATCACCAGGCCCCTCTTGATTCTCTGCTCTGAATTTATCTTCTCCTCACTACTCCTCTCCTCCTGTTTCCTCTCCCCTGCTGATGCCTCCTCTTCTCTCGGTTACTCTCTCCTGCCTCCTCTTTTCCTTTCCTCCTCTTTCCTCCAATTTCCTTTCACATCTTCCCCTGTTTTCCTCTCTTGTCCTTACTTTCTCTACTTTTTCTTATTTAACATATCCTCCTCTCCTCTATCCTTGTCTCCTATTCTCACCTCTTTCCTTGTCTCCTCTCATCTCCTCTCCTCTCCTCCTCCCCCCTTGCTCCTCTATCCTTGTCACCTCTCCCCTTCCCTCCTCTCCTATCTCCTATACTCTCCTGTCCTGTCCTCTCCTCTATACTTGTCTCCTCTTCTCCTCCCTCTCCCCACCTCTTGTTTCCGGTCCTCTTCACCTCTATCATTGTCTCATCTCCTCTCCCCTCCTCTCCTCTCCTTCCCTCCCCTCTATCCTTGTCTCCCCTCTTCTCTTCTCCTCTCCTCCTCCATCCACTCCTCTAGTATTGTCCCCTCTCTCTCCTCTCCTCCCCTCTCCTCTCCTATCTCCTTTATTCTCCTCCTCTCCTCTCCTTGTCTCCTCTCGTGTGTCTGTCTCTGGACATTCCAGCAGTGCCATGAAAAAGAAAAATGCTTCTCCTCAAATGCCAGAACAGATCAGCTCTGAGTGCTCAGTCCACTGCACACTGACAAAGAGAAAGGGGGAGGTGGGTGGAGGGTGAGGGACATGAGGGGTGAGGAGGAGGGCTCGAATGGGAGCGAAAAATAGTGAGAGTGCAGAACAGAAGGAGGGAAAGAGGGAGATATGAGTACAGGCATGTAAAGAGACAGGAAGTGATGGGTGAGTTGTGGAAATTGTGTGTGCATCAGAGAGTGTGTGTGTGTGTGTGTGTGTGTGTGTGTGTGTGTGTGTGTGTGTGTGTGTGTG
>NW_022280058.1:1954291-1979291 GCF_004355925.1 Anarrhichthys ocellatus | reverse complement strand
CAATTGGTAATGGTTTCTTTATCTTTGGCTCAGTTGCAATAAAGCTTTTCATCTTAGAGATTTGAGAACAACTCTAACATATTTGTATCTCTTTAAAGTTGTAGTACGCGACTGAAATGAGCTCTAAGTCATTTGAAAGATGTATCTGCCGCTGTTGAAGATCAAGGAAGTGCTGAACGTTTTCACAGCCAGCAGTACTTCACGAAGTAATAAGGACTGGTATTCCCACAACATCAAGTAAACAACTGTATCTGAACAGTATTGTAATAGACCAACAGTAAACCGGCTGAATTATTAAACATTATTCATTTGTTTGTTTCTGAAAGTAAAAGTTGGAAATCTCAGTTATCAGTGACTCATCAGCAGCACAAGCAACCTTTATAATCCCCAACACGTACAGTATAGTGTAGCCATGGGGCAGTACAACTATTTTAAAAGTATTTTAAAAAATCATTTAAATCACCTTTTCAAGCAAAAACACTCAAAAGACAATGCAGTGGTTGCAGCTTCTCAAATGTGAGTATTAGCTGTTGTTGAACTGAATATCTTTTGGTTTGGGGCAGTTAATAATGTGTCACCTTCAGCTCTGGGAAATCAGCATCAATCACAATTCTTATCACATTTTATTGACAAAATGATAATATTCAACAGATTAATCAACACTGAAAATAATGTACAATTAATTGTGTTTTCTTCCTTCATATCTGGGTGGCCACAAAGATTAAAATGTAGAGGAAGGGTGTGACTAACAAGAAGGTGCGGCGTCCATAGTTACATATTTTGTTTTTGATCTTTGAGAAACAAATGAATGGCTTTTAAAATATTTTCAGATTGCCAGGTTCAAAGTCCAGCTGTTACAGAGGAAATCAAAATGTCACCATATATTTCTCCCACTGTTGTTGGTGATGTGCTGTATTTGGTGTCTCCATAGGGACCACTGTCTTTCCTAAAATTGTATTCTTTCAGACAATAAAATGCAGAATAATACAAGATTTACAATTTTCTTGAACATATAATAATAATACTATTATTGCATAATTTCTAAATGTTTTATATCATAGAATTACAACATATCTGCGTATTGGTTTTGTTATCATTGCCCTTGCATTGCCTCGTCAACCTGTCATTGTGTACTTTTGATTAAAGTGTGGTGTCGTTCCTGCACTATCAGCATATTGTGACCCTGAGTGCGGCCATTCCAACATATGTGTGCACTCGTCTGGAAGGCAAGCGATGGAGTTTGTTTTAGGCTACACGTTACACTCAAACTCTAAATGCATGATGACAGGCGGAAGTCAGAGGGGAGAAAAACTGGACTTCAGAACATCTCTGGTAATGAGAACCCTTGAGAAACCCTCCACTTCACCTCTCCTGAGGTCTCTGAATCTGCTCTGTTACACGGAAGGTGGCTTCGCCAGCAGCTACCAGCTCGACCAAAACTGAAGGGTTTCAAATTAAAACCTGAATGATGATGATTTCACGTCAAAATAAGCGACACACGAACTCTTAAATGGCTACAATTTGTGGGAGATGCTGCTAAATGATATCATAGTAATCCCTGCCAAGTGATTGACTGTCTGTGAGAATGGCACATTGAGGGGTTACTATAGTAACAGGGGCTCGGTTGCAGTATTATGCCTAGAATTATCATTTAAAAAAAACACAAAGAGGAAAAAAATGAACCCTGCTCCAAGGACACCATCAGAGAAACATTATGGTAATGCTCTTAAACAAACATGTCAGAGAAGGAAAATACAAAAAAAACACTGAAATTGAAGTAAAGTGTGAAGTAAGTGAGCGTTTCAAGATGAAAATCAGTTTGGAGAGGGATCACAGAGGTGGTTCTGGGTCAGAAGGGGTGAGTTATTAAGTGATGTCATGATTCAGACTCGGTGTAGTAAAAGAAGTCCATTTGAAAAAACAATAGTTGAACTAGAAGGACACTCGGGCCATGCCCTTTAGCGCAATGTTGATAAAAAATGATTTGTGTATCCACTCCAAAATGTAATGGGTTCTTCCTTGGCCGAAGCTCCGCCCCTCCACCAAGTTGTATGAAAATTGGGCGATGAGTTATTCTGTAATCAGACAGACAAACAAACAGGAGGTGATAATTGTGGGTGTTGGATGTCGTGGCGCTGCCATAAACTTGTGGTCGGGGAGGCGGGGTCATGTGGCTCTCTGATGGTGATGGTGACACAGATATCTGCACTCATTGATTCCTATGCAGGGGGGGAGGGATGATTCGTATTTTTAATCCAAGATAGATGGGGGGGTAGAACCTTCACGTGCACAAACACACACGAACACATGCAGCCCAATGATGTCAGCTGCAGAGTGTAAACAGAAAACAGCACAGCTACCAACCATCAGCACGCGCTCTTTAGCAAATTACAGCGAAAATTAGAGTGTGAGAGCAGGATGAGGGGATGAAGTGCAGATAGAGCTGCAGAGAGAAGGAGAAGCTTTTCCCCAGATTACAGAGCAGCTACAGATTACGGCCCGTGGATTATGAGGGTTTGACCAAAAAAAAAAAAAAAAAAGTTGAGACAAACGAGCCGCTTTTTCTGTGTCCTTTTCTGAGGGTTGTGTGTTGGTTTTTGTGAGTGTGTTTGTGCCTGTGTGATTGTTCCTGCTGTCTGATTGCTTTATCTTTCTGATGCACATTCACATAATCACAAACACAGACACACATTTACGCATCGACAGGATATGCACACACCCAAACATACTAAGAATATACTTAACATACAGACATTGAAAGTGGAATCAATCTTTAATCTAAATCTCAAGCACATTTCCCAAAATACTAGTCCCTCAAGTTTATTTGTTTGCTATACAAACCTTGTTTTACTGAAATGCATCATTTAACAAAGATGAATGTGTCTGGTGCATGATAATGAACTCATGATCAAAACCCACTATCTCACATAAATTGATTGACCGGTCTTTTAATAAAAGGATAAACGCCAAAAAACAACTAAATCAACGTTATTCATGTTTGGGGGCGTAATAGGTTTGTTAACATTAGTAACACTGGCGGGAAACAAGCCTATATTGTACTTATTATCAATTGAGAAACACATTTTTCAAAATGTTTCATATTTGTGAATACGCCTCCAATTTACATGTTTAAAAAACAAAATGTTTTAATCGTCGTCACTTCTCCTTGACCTCTGCTGCTGTTGTTGCAGTGAAGAAACTGTTGTTTGAGCTGTCACAGGTGGAGCTGTCTACTCTACCAGCAGGAAATGACTTATTATAATATGCACAAGGAGAGAGAATAATCACTGGATTCTGAATAGATTTCAATTTTGACCGTTTCTGTCATGAGTTTGTTTCTCCCTTTCTTTGCTCACTCATCCTCTGCGTCTCTCTTCTCGGTTTCAGAGCTCCTCGGAGCAGCAAAGCGGGTGAACGTCAACATCCAGGATGCAGACGGGTGAGGGACTACAGCTCCTTTGATTCATGTTCTCCTTGCTAATATTCCACATTGCCATCGTGGTTTTTTAAGGTTCTCTTCACTCATCTTCTGTTTTTGCCCTGATTGTTTTTACCTTCTTTCCCTCATTGTGTTCTAGTTTCTTTGCTTTCTTTCTGTCCTCTTGACATCATATCACACCTTTACATGTTTCATGAGTTTGTTATTCATTACAGTGTATTGTAGCTTTAGGAGTTTAATTGATATCACATTAGGTTTGCCCTGATTCAGGTGTTAGATTCAAAATATCGAAATATATATAAAAATATGTTATGGTGTTGTGGGACAACAGCGTTTTATTATTATTTCAGGGAAATAGACTCTGTGGCAAACAAACGTTTATAATACTTACGCGTTTTGTTCAGCAAGATAATGATTGTTGAAGCTTGAATACAATCAGCAGAAGTAAAAGCCAACGTTAGGCTATGAAAGAACTACATCACGGGAACATGAGCGCGATCATACATGCGGTGAAGCTGTGAAGGCCGACTAGACGGCGTGATGGCGTTATTGTCTCATTTAGCTCCTTGTCAGTCACTTAAAATTTTGGATCTAAACACAAAACTTCAAAAATCTCGAGACAGATCTTATTTCAGGCATCTAACCAAAAACCCATCAAAAAAAAAAAAACACTGACTTCGAGACAACGAAACCGAAAATGTAAAAAATGCTCAAAAAAACGAATTTCCGGTTTTTAGGACTCATTCCTGCAGCGCCAACAATTTAGGACAGTGGTTCCTAACTTGGAGGTCAGACCCCCCCACGGGTTTACAAAATGTGCCAATAGTCAATATTTTGATAGAATGGACTAAATGACAATGTGAAATCAATGTGAAAGGGGTCGCTCGTATTGATGAACCTACAGAATTATCACCCAAAACTGAGGTAATAGGAAGGACTGTTAATCACCTAAAACTAAGAGTCAGTTGTGTTTTCATTAGCTTAGATAGAGCGGATCCTGTTCACAGAGTCCACCATGTTGTTGTAGTTCATTGTGGGCTGTAGTAGTAGCCCTGAAGCGACAAACCAACACTGGTTCTAGAGAGGACCTTTCACGTATTTATGTTACCTGAAGTCCACCGTGGCTCTCTGACACACTTGGAAAGGGAAGTGTGAGCCAACCTCACCGCTAGATGCCACAAAAATCCATCACTCTGGTCCTTCACCACCCTTTGATGATGTAGTTTGTGCTGACCTGCAATGCTTTAACTTTTCCCCTTGCTGATGTGCTGTACCTGTTCACTCCAGTACCACGTAACATTAAAACTCCTTCAAGTCTCTTAGACTATATTCTGACACACGGTTTGATCATCCGACTGATGAAGGCAAGCCAAAAGGACATAATCTCCTTCTGAGATCAATATACTCTATCAGTCATAGACGCATTTTACACATTACGCTCATCTTAAATCTATCTTTGAAACATATATCCAGCTGAAGGCTGTAATTACCAACATTTTCCGGCTCTCAATTTGCTCAGAAATGTTCCCTTATCAACTCTGAATGTACAGCTATGGATTTTGGCTATATTTAGACTGGTGAGCGGTTAAGCTTTTTATGTGCACATGCTTGGTTTGCGATTGTGTTCCATTCGGCACCATCAGATAACAACTTTTTATTCTGTTGATTGGAATCAGATAATTGGACTCAACTCCTTGTGTAATGACTGATGATTCGTTGATTTGACTCCAGGGCCTGGCCCTTATATTCACCAGGGATCCATTAGACACACACACACACACACACACAGGGATGCGTTGTGTGTACACTTGGCTTCGGGGTAGAGAGATTGCTTATTAATGGAAGTAGGTCATTTGCCCCCTCCCGTCGCTCAGACAGAGCTGAGGGGCGGAGCTGCACTACGCTGAAGATTATTTCAGTTATGCTCCGGTTTCACACTACGTATGTGAATATGTGTATTTTTAAACATAATCTGTGTCTGTGTGAAGGTTGGCACCACTTCACCATGCTGCTCTGAGTGGTAACAAGGAGCTGATCTCTCTGCTGCTGGAGGCCCAGGCAGCAGTCGATATTAAAGACAATAAAGGTAAGAATACGCACAGATTTAAGTGTCCTCACAAGTCGCTATATTACCATGAAACAGGTACAAAAAACACACACACGGATGGCCAGAAAACAATCACAAAAAAACAGGAAAACAAAAATATTTCTGGCTTCCCCTGCGCGACCGATAATACCATCTTTTTGTAATAAAAGGGGAGCTTGTTTGAAATGCAATAAACATTCTCTCTGTGTAGTATACGCTATTTATGAGAGGTGACAGATTTGTGTGCACAGCAAACAATAGACGATAGAAGAGCTTCATGGCTGCCGGACTGGGAGCCAAGGGGAAGCAGAGCAGCAAATATCTCTGTCTCATATTGGCAGCTTCTAGAAGAAAAAGACGAAGAAATCTCAGGGCAGATGGGAGATATAATCCCTCCAGGATGTAGGCCTACTGTCTCCACACTCCAAGTCAGCTCAGTCATCCCTAGTATGGCTCTAAATAGAAGTAACTGGCAGGCAACCTTACCAGGTGGTTCCACACAGGCAGCACCCTCCGTTTCTGAAAAGTGAAGCCAATGTGGAGGTGCCTTGTTCTCTCTGCTGGCCATCAGGGGGCGACTCCTCCGGTTGCATGTTCCGATTGTATAGAAGTCTATGAGAAAATGACTCTACTTCTCACTTGATTTATTACCTCAGTAAACATCGTAAACATGAGTTTATGGTCTCAATCGCTAGTTTCCAGTCTTCTTTAATACAGCATGATGTTCATTTAGTAAATTATGGTCCATTTAGAGTAAAACAGACCTTAAAGCAGAATATGCTTTAGGGCAGTCTTACTGTGATTGACAAGTCGCTAACAGAGCCTTATACGTACGTAGGTATATATGATCACTTTCGTTCACTGGTTGCAAAGAAAAACAAGATGGCGACGGCCCAGAAAAAATGCCGAAGGCCAAAATGCCGAACTTGAGGCCTTAAAACGGCAGTCAACCATCCACTGGGTGACGTCACGACGATTACGTCCAGTTCTGAAAGTGAAAGTAAAGTCTATGGTCCCACCTCCTCAACTCTTTCCGTGGAGGTGGTAGGGAAACCCAAAATCATTCCTCCGGTGCCCACCTAGCTCATGGTGAGGACTGGAAATCTTGATTCACGCCAGATATTTTCCTCAGGAGTTGATGGAGACCCAAGTAAAGCAAAAAGGAGAGAATGCTAATGTTGCTTTGTGTCTGCTGGATGTGTAAGAGGCCATTCAAATATTGCACGTACAAATTACTTATTTTAAATGAAGACGTGCACCAAAGTGCACTCAAAACTGAAAGCAACGTCATGGTGGCGCACATTCGTTCCGACGTGCCTGTTTTTTCGGGAGTGTCCGCAGCACATCGTAATTGAAAAATCACAATTTCTTTGGTTTGCAGCAAACACACAACGGGTCATGTAACAAGAACTAACCAATCAGCTCCACACACATGCCATTATAGACGCAACATGTTAATGTTTGCAAACTAGTTCTCCGTATCAGCTCAAATATGTTGTTTCCGCTGCCCCCAAGTTTCCAAGAAATCTGTTATTGCAGGATTAAGATTCATCCCTCACTCAGATGGGACAAGGGGAGCTGTTAACTTGGAAGTTCTGATCCTTTTTCAGACGTCACATCCGTCTACCAGATGTTTTTGTGCAAAGATGCCAACGTAAGGTCACTGACCTGGACATACTGCAGGCCTGAGCCTCTGGGCTTGATATCCTGTCCAAAAATAAATCACAAACAGAAAACGGGTTAAGCAACTCTGTGTTGAACAACTCTGCCAGGACACTTCTGAGAACACAGTTCAGGGTATTTCCAAAATCGGAAAACTAATTTGGTTGCGAGTTTAGAATTTCTGTAGGGCCTTTATTATCCTCATGGTCCACTGTTTTATGATGTGCTCACGATCCACACCTTGACCACCACTGTCTGACGAATAAAACACAGTTCCTGAAGTACACACGAGACATATGAATCTCAATATCTCAACAATTGAGCTTTCAGAATTGAAGGATGAACTTCCCCATTCACCACTGGAAAGGAAATGGGCTCATATCACTTCCAGCAACCCTCCAGAAGAACCTCCCGGAATTGAGGCAGTGTCGATTACGTCAACAGATTCCTGAGTCCCCCCCCCCATCATCAAACAAGTCCAGTGTCTCTCTTTCCCTGCATAGTCTGAATGAAGTCTAGAAGATCTTTAAAGGCTGCCTGAGAATCATTTTCCATCACATCTCTTCATAACTCCTATAGCTGCTGTGTCTCTTTATCCTGCCAGCACCTCTCTTCTGAGTCAGGACTCCGTCATGCCAGCCAGGCCTGGAGGGCCTCTTTATTCAGCTTGACGATGTGGCTCATCGCTGGTAGTAAAACTGAGGGTCTTGGGTTGCTGCCATGAGAAACATGCTCACTGGTCCTTCCAGCCACTGATACAAAGTGGTGTTTAATGTCTTCTGGTTAGAGGCACTAGTAATGATTGCAAGGTGGATTTTTGTGCTGTGCGCAGCTGGACTTTGCATCACCTTGCATTTCCTGCATGGCTTGCAATGTCCAGTTTCCTGCATGGTTCTTTAAAGTCTGGTTCAGCCACTTAAAGGGGATTTCTTCTTTTGCCCTTTTGTCTGAAAGCAGTTTGTCTGCGACGTCCCATGAGAACGACGCTTGCACAAACAATTCTCCAACGGTCACAAAAGGTCACAAGCATGTCAACAACAGTATGATTGCATTTCCAGGAGGGACACTGAGAAACTGTGCCTAAATCTGTTGCTACAGTGAAACCGATGAAATGATTGCCAAAATTCCACTCACATTAGCCCTGAAATTACAACTGTCGATATTAATTGACCTACTGATTGTTTTCTTGATTAATCCATCCATTATTTGGTCTATAGATTCCCAGGGCCCCATGGGCCCTCCAGAAATGTGTTGTTTTGTCAAAACAACACCCAAACATCTTTATGTTCTCATGTTCTTGTATGTATGTGTGCATGTCCTTGTGGGGTCTGTGTTTTATTGTGCTGTCAACTTTGTGTGTGTTTTTGTATGTGTTTGTGTGTGTGTGTTTTGTGTAGGGATGCGTCCTCTGCATTACGCTGCATGGCAGGGGAAGACTGAACCAATGAAAATGCTGCTGAAGGCAGGCTCGTCAGTCAACGGACAGTCAGATGAAGGACAGATCCCTCTCCACCTATCAGCTCAGCACGGACACTATGACGGGGTAACTGTTTTTTTGTGTGTTAGTGTGTATAGTAGCTGTGTGTGTGTGTCTTTTGTGAGGTGTGTTAAGTGTGCCAAAGGGTGCATGCATGATTTGTGGTTGGTCCAAACTAGGAAATTGAGCAGCGTCAGTAAGATTTGTGTGTGTGTGTGTGTGTGTGTGTGTGTGTTACAGTCGGAGATGTTGCTACAACACCAGTCCAACCCGTGTATCTCAGACTCAGCTGGAAAAACACCGTTGGACCTCGCCTGTGAATTTGGTCGAGTCGGAGTGAGTAAATTTAACTGAAAACAAAAGATACATAAATAGAAAGAAAGAAAATAGAAACACGCTGAAAATACAGAAAACAAGTTTAATACAGACGCGCTGCAACAGTGACATTCAGACATACAACATAAGACAGTCAACACAAAATATTCCTTAAAATTTAACAATTCACCTATATGAACAAATAACTGTTACAAATCTTATCAAGGATTGTATTCTAGACAAAACTTTAGCACCTTTAAACATCAAATCCATGGTCTAAAACCATCAAAATAAGTGTGACAAATTCAACATTTAGACCCTAATATATTCTAAAACATCGGCAGCCAGAAGAGAGAGCGTACAGCTTCTGCAGCAATGATTTGATTTCATAGAAAAAACTAATTTTAAATGGAATTTTGCCAAAGGTTCACGCTTGTTTACGTGGTTAACAGCAGACTTTGGAAACTGTTAATTGAAATTACTTCACATTATACACGAATGTGCGTGTTCGCCTGAATTTTTAGGTGGTCCAGCTCCTGCTCAGCAGTAACATGTGTGCAGCCATGCTGGAACCGAAACCCTCCGACCCCAACGGAGTGTCACCTCTTCATCTCGCTGCCAAGAACGGACACATCGATGTCATACGGTCGGAAAAACTTTGAGTCTCAGTGTGTGTCTGTCTTCAAACATCAGTCTGTCAATCTGTCAGTCTGTTTGTCCATCTAACTGACTCATCCAATCTAACTTAAACTCCAGCATAACAATTGCAGTCTGAAAATCTGTTACGGTCTAAAGCATTGACTTGCATTTATGGAGATGTTTTTAAATTCTACAATGTTTCTTTGCATAGACTTAGTTTTCACTTTACGTCTATTATTCAATGTAAGCACTTCGATGAAATAATGTCATGAAAAGCTGCTTCACAAATAAAGGTTAATATTATTATTATTCTGTGCTCCAGGTTGCTGATTCAGGCTGGAATAGACATCAACAGACAGTCTGAGTCTGGCACAGCGCTGCATCAGGCAGCCCTCTGTGGGAAGACAGAGGTAGTGCGCCTGCTGCTGGATGTAAGTCCATCTGTCCGTCTCTCTATCTCTCTGTCCGCCTGTTTAATGTGTTTACAAAAGCAACTGTTGTTAAAGCTGCCTCGCTCTCCTCAGCCGAGCAAGTTTTACACCTCAGCACTTGGCATTCATCCCACCGAGCTGTGTGATGAAGCCCGTGGGATACGTTTGCTTGTTACATAAGTGTAGCAGAATGGCCAGCGTCCTACCTGTCATGCAATATCCAAGGCAGCTGGGTTTTGTTTTGTAACCCTTTCTGATGTTGCTGCTGAGGCAAGCACACACAACAAATGTTAGCAGCAGGCGTGCACACACAGCCAGAATGCACAGCATATCCCTGTTGTGAATTTCACATCTTCTCCACTTCCATCCAGAGTGGCATCAGTGCAGGGGTGAGAAACACTCTGAGTCAGACTGCCCTGGACATCGTTAACCAGTTCACCACCACACAGGCCAGCCGAGAGATCAAACAACTACTGAGAGGTGAGAGCGAGTACACGGACTACCCCGTACTACTACCACTTAATTAATCATCACAGTCCAATACCAAGATATATATATAACCCAGATACTTTTTAATAAAAGTTGATTTACCACCAAATAGTCAAACATTAAGAATTCCTTTTTACTATATTCTGTTATTTACAAAATTACAGGACAGAGCTTAATACTAATTAGGTAATTACATGCTTTTCTAAATTCACCTGCAGCATAGAAGCAAACAGTGCACCTCACCCCTACTGCCTTCCTCTCCATCGTGTTCTGCTCCCTCCAGACTTTTTTTCTCTACTTTTTCCAACTACCTGAAACCTTCTGCTGTACTCTTTATACTCTATACTCTTGTGCTGTAGATGCCTCGGCTGCGATGCAGGTGCGTGCATTGAAGGATTACTGCAACAACTACGACCTTACCAGCCTCAACATCAAAGCTGGAGACATTATCACGGTACGTAGATCTGATAATCGTAACAAAATACTGTATATTTCTCAACTTGGTCTTTATAGATGTAGGCTACTGTACATAGACATGTGAACACTGGTACTATCTTTTGTATAACTTTCACTTATACGCCAGGAGCCAGTTGCCACAGCTCTTAATAGGTTTCAGCCAAGTTATGATGCAGCTTAGTTTACGAAGTGGATCTCATCACTAAATTAAAATGGTTTGCACCACACAAATAATGATTAAAATCGGATAATTATAAGTTAGGCTACGTTTCACAAATGATTGTGCTAATGGATTTGGAGTCAGTTAGGTTAACTTAATTGGATATTTCCTACATATTCTTTTTTTGCGCTGTACACATAATCATCATATTCCTGTTGATAGGCCTATATGATGTTAATACAGGTGGTTTTTCCATCCAAGCACATGACTGTGTCTGCTTGGAGGCCATTGGTGCACAACGGAGACCTCCGAGATTGTAATTTTAACTGCATACTAACTCTGAAACACACATATTCCTCTTTGTATGCAGAAAGAAATAACGTCTACATTTATAAAGAATGCCCCCTTAAAACTGTAATTTTCGGCAGTTACGTATATATCACAGCTTGTGATGGTACAGCGACTACCTGTTTACAGTTTCCTTTTGACTGGAACCTATTTACACATTACTAAGGTGTTTACTAGCTAAGAAATATAGAAGTGGCTGACCTAGTTTGTTAAAGCGCTACTTTTACACAAGCTAGTGCTATGAACTTAGGAGGTGCAGCACGGTTAAAATCTTATTTTTGTAAACTGTATGTGTGTGTGTGTGTGTGTGTGTGTGTGCGTGTGCGTGTGTGTTGACAGGTTTTGGAGCAGCACTCTGATGGCCGATGGAAAGGCTGTATTCATGACAACCGCACAGGAAATGACCGTGTGGGCTACTTCCCCTCCAACATGGTGGAAGTCATCAAGAGGGCAGGTGACCACCCACATCACAGCTGTATGTGTGTGTGTGTGTGTGTGTGTTTGGGTGGGAGGATGTGTGTGTATTTGCATGTGTGTGAGTTCAGCAGCTGTTCTGCAGCTATAGCTGATCATTAGTCGTAGCTAGCTGCAGCATCATCGGCCACTTTGGTCTATTTTCCCAACCTGTCAATCATCTCCATTGATCAATACTGTCCCCTATTGGCTGTCAACCTTCCTCCCTTCCTCTATACTTCTGCTCCTTCTGTCGCCCTTCCTGATGAATAAACCCGTCCAACCAACCCGCTCTGCTAGATTGTAATGCTTTTGTTCATTTTGTTTGTTAGTGATATTATATCGTAATTTAAAGAGATATATTCCCTGTGGATATATGGATGTATTCTTTTCTCACATTTTGATTTTAATCAGTTATTATTTTGTACATTTTCAGATCTGATTAGATTTGTTTTGTTTCAAGTTGACTGATCAGTTGTTGTTGTTGTTGTGTTGTTGTTTTGCACCTCCCCCCTCCTGGCTCGTGTCCAGGTCACTCCCCCTCCCAGCAGTGCCACACCCTCCTGCTCCGCAGGCCCAACCCCTGTCCCATTGCCACAGTCAACGGACACTCATACCCCCCCACCAAAGTCCTCCCCCTGCATCTGCCTCCCCCTCCTCCTCACCCCAACACACTGTCCCTCCCTCGGTTCTCCTCCTTTGGGTACGTTCCTTTTTCCATCTCTCCTCCATCTCTGTCTACTCCTGCTCTGTCCACTCCTCCTCCTCCTCCTCCTCCTCCTCCTGCTCCTCCTCCTCCTCCTCTCTCCACTTCTCAGGAGCAGCAGAGTCAGACAGGTACATACTGTAGTATCACTTTAAATCACAGATAAGCATCCTTTCCACGCTGTTTGACAAGACCACATATACAATATATCATCTATCTGCTTGTTATATTACGTGTGAAATGTATGTAAATGAGTAAATGATATATGTATATATTAAAGGATCAGTTCACCCGAATGACAAAAAATGTATGTTTTCCTACTTTCTCCTCGCTCTCCTCGATTTGAGTTATGCCGCCACTTTATTTATTATTCATTACATTAAACTTAATTATTCATTAAACTATTTGAAAAATGGAAACCATCCAGAGATAATTTTATTACCCAAATCGACCAGGACATTTTATTTTTTAGTATTTAAAACATAATTTTTCCATGTGGCATCAGTTTACTTTCACTGTACTGGAATAGCTTTCTTGTGATTTGAGTGAACTGACCCTTTAACTGAAATATTCAATTTAATGGCACCATTTTTACAATTTAAAATTCTTACATATATCAAATCTGAGAGGCATTATTTAGAAATGTATAAACATTTTCAGATGGTTTCGCTTGAATCATTTGATGTTTGATTTAGAATAAAGTAATTGTGCTTTGCACATGGCTTATATTGTGCAGACAGTCTTGTGAGGGAACTGTGGAGCTTTACAAGTCTCAACATCATCAACACTTAGAGGTGGTGCAACCACTATGAATAATTATGTGTTTGTGAATGTGGAAGTGAGTGTGTGCATCTATCTGACTGTTTGCTAGTGTTCATCTAAGAGCTAAATACATTTTTATACATGAAACCATTTATATATTAACATTCATTTGTGAAACTAAACTACACATATAATCGTATGGGCTGTGAAGCTGCTGATTAGTGTCCGTATTTTTGGTTTTAAGAACTTTCTTCGAAAATAGAGTAAAATAGCGGCAGTATCAATTGTGTTTGCGTGTGTGTGTGTGTGTGTGTGTGTGTGTGTGTGTGTGTGTGTGTGTGACAGGTTCGCGGACTGCAGAGATGAGTCCTCAAGGGTCTCCAACTCTTGGACAGAGCAGTGCCAGTGAGGACATCTGGGTGCTACGCAAACCACTAACAGGTAAACTCACAAGTGTGTTTTCGGGTAAAAGTGTGAAACTTTGTCTTTGAGGAATGTTCTCTATATAATTAATACTGCATACTGCAATGTGTGTGTGTGTGTGTGTGTGTGTGTGTGTGTGTGTGTGTGTGTGTGTGTGTGTGTGTGTGTGTGTGGTAGTTGGCGAGCGCAGTGGCAGTGTGGGCAGCATCGGCAGTATTCGGTCAACCAGCAGCTTGCAGAGTTCTGGAAACACACATGTCCTGACCACCCCTGCACCCAGTCCACACCCGGCAACCACACCAGGAGTCAACACACACGGGCTTAACGCTCCAGGCCTGCACGCACAAGCTGAAGGGGTGAAGGTAAGAGACTCTGCATTTATTTGTGTGCCATGAGTTGCAGGCGTTTCCGTCACATTGCTGCTGGATCTTTACAAAACAACAAGCATGTCGTTTCTGGGAAACAGCAGAACATTTTCAGGAAACAAACACAGGTTTGTTTCCTGTTTCCTGACAATACCAGGTTAACCACAATTCTGCTTCCTGTTCAATTTGTTTTTCTGGTGGAGAGATCAGATTTTTTCAACAGTATAGACAGGTGCATTAAGATGATGGCCTCCTCTTTTTTATCAATCACACAGTAAAATGAAGCCCCTAAATACCAATATCAACCTTTTCTGCCTGGACAAACTATAACAGTTAAATTCTACAGTATTTTTCCCTGAATATCTTTTTACACCTCAACTCCTCCCTTTTGTGTTCTTCCATTGTCTGGTGTGCTTTCATTTTACAATCTGTGACGTCACCCTGTAGGTCTGCTCTCTAACACCTTTAGCACACTCTAAATTCAATTTTAGCAGCGGAAATAACTCGTTTATTTTTAGGTAGTACCTTAAAAAAATAGTAAATCAGCAATTAGCCAAATTGGATTGTGTTCCCATATTACGCTGGAAGGACACCATCTATTTTAAGAAGTATTCATTCTAGGATTTCTGCTGCATCTAAACTGCAGGCGGAAGTCGTTCAGAAGCCAGAATCTGTCTTTTATATGTGCACTTAGTCCACTGAGCTGAGTCACAAGGGGTCTTCTTGGATGTGAATGTTTGTGCTTGAGTAAATGTTTCATTTTGTGAGTGTGTGTGTTTGTGTTTTAGCTCCTGGCCACCGTGCTCGCCCAGTCGGTCAAAGCCAAGGAGCATCTCTTGGAGCAGTCGCAGTCTGTTGAGCAGTCAACGAGTAAGCACACAAACTCACCCAAACGCAACACAACAGCATTGGCTTTACTTGAATTGATGATTTGTGCCATTTTCCATTGAATTTAATAGTCTGTTTAACTGCTGCCTTGATAAATGACAGCATTGATTCAAACAGATACAACAAAGTCTGTCCTTACTTACTAAAAAAAAAATATACCAGTGGGGATTTAACAAAAAAAACAAAAACGTTTTGTCCGTAGTAAAGTGATAACAATTGAACAAGATTTAGGCGGTGATCAAAAGTGCAGGTGCCTCAGGGATTGTTTTGATCTCTGCTTTTATGAATCATTTCTTTCTTCATTTCTCTTTTAGTCAACCTGGCCCTCTAAAGACCACCTGTCTGTTCATATCAGACACAATCCTTGTATCCCCAATTCTTGGGAATTTATTAATCTCACTTCAACAGAAGCATATAAATTAGCATATTTTAGTCTGCTGTCATTCTACTGGTTTAAGTGATACGTGGGAAGTGTAGTGCTAAAACAGCACCACAGAGCCAGCCAACCCTGAACACTGCCAAAATAATAATGACGGACTACACAGGCAATATGAATCAGGCTCCTCATCCTAGACTGCACTTGATCACTAGATAACACAATGTCTTGGCTTTGCAACAAAGAACCATTTCAGTTTCCTGGTTCCTTAGGTTGTTCTTATAAAAACTGCTTTCAGGAAGAGTTCAAGCTGTTCATTTGGCAAATAATTAGCACAGCCCTGACAAGCCTTTTCATAAATAACTAGTTTGACACATTATAAACTAGTGCAGTGCCCGTTAAAAACATGCCTGTTCACAACGGGATGAACACTTGGCCTGTGGTGTTGCTGCCTGCAGCTTTCTCGAGAACTGCATACACACAAACGACTTCATAATCAACACTGCGCTTCCTTAAGTCCTGAACAATACACCTGCTATGACATTGTTGCATCACACAACCAAGTTGTGGCTACTCAAAGTCAGAAACTCTGGTAAAATAAAGAATACCAGGGCCAGACTTTGCCTTTGGGCAAAGTAGGCAACCTTGGGGCCCCAACTAAAAGGGCCCCAAACAGCTATAGATTTATTGATGTTTTGACATGAAAAATACTGAATTATGTTACTATTCTAGCTCATTGCACCCGGATGATAGGTTGTCTAGATATGCAAAGGGCACACATGCAGACATACACATAAACAGATAGTATAACTGTAGATAGTATAGATAAGTCATGTGACACACTGAGGACCAAAGTGCATTTATACAAATTGGAATTAAATTGTACCAATAGACTTACTACATACTACAATAGGTAATTGTTTATGTACAAATGTATTGTAATTAACAAAACTACAAAAGAGTGAAATAATAAAATTGTACTCTCCTGATAAAAGTAATGCATTTAATTCTCTCCCCTATTGTTTCTCTCTCTTGTCTCACCTTTCCACCTCCACCCATAGGCTCTTCCAGTTGCACGGTTCATGAACAGCGGTCCTTTGAGCGGAAGGCAGAAGAGGATGATGGGAAAGTGAGTTCTTGGATGGCAGATTGGTTCACTCTGGAGCATCCTCTTTCTGTTGCTCCTGTTTCCTCTCAACCAGTGCTTTGGTTTGAGAGAAAGACATCTACAAGGGTGTGTTCAGTGGGCACAGCGAGATGTCCGCCAGGGTGGCTGTGTTGCACCTGAACAGATGACACCCTGAGGATGGGCATGCGAGTGTTTTCACCATGGAGACAGGCAGAGAGACGAACACATTGAGGAGTCAGTCTCTGTCTCGCCTTCTTGTCCCTCCCCCCCCCCCCCCCCCCCTGTCCTCAGACCACACTGAGACACCACGCCCCCACATGCTGCCGCTCTGTGCTCTAGAACCAGCTCTATGTGTGCTCTAGAACCAGCTCTATGTGTGTTCTGTGAGGCTGAGGGTTGAATTCTCCATGTGTGTTCTAGAAGCACACATCCACCGGTTGCCAGGCGACAGCAGTGTTTTGTCAGAGGAGAGAAAGCAGTGGTGTATCTTGATTGGTTGATCTCATCCAACGTTCTTTTACACTTAATGTATTCACAAAATATAGCAAGCATGCCATCTATAATTTGACTTTTAAATGGAGCAGTTAACCCAAAAACATTATTTCCCACTAACTCTAACATATGCAGTAAGATCCCAAAGTGATCTTACTGCATATTTTAGTGGCAGTATGTTAGAAACAGTTATGTTTTGGAGCATAAATATTGGCAGTATTGTTCTTTAAATTTGTCCTGGCATTGTGCACCTTGGTTATTGATCTGTAAGCTAAAGATAAACTGACATGCTGTACAGGTGTGCTATTATGTGTAACAGGTTCCCATTCTTTGCTGGTGACATCTCTCCTGACTTTGTTGTAGAGCAGGGTTACCTTTTGGGATTACAATGGAGGTTTATGTGCTTTTTTCCTTAACAATCTTCTCAATTGTGTTCTAGAGCAGGCTGCTATGCTTTGTTCTACAATAGTCTCCTCACATGTGTTCTAGAGCAGGCTGCTACGTTGTGTTCTACAATAGTCTCCTCATGTGTTCTAGAGCAGGCTGCTACGTTGTGTTCTACAATAGTCTCCTCACATGTGTTCTAGAGCAGACTGCTATGCTGTGTTCTACAATAGTCTCCTCATGTGTTCTAGAGCAGGCTGCTACGTTGTGTTCTACAATAGTCTCCTCATGTGTTCTAGAGCAGGTTGCTACGTTGTGTTCTACAATAGTCTCCTCATGTGTTCTAGAGCAGGCTGCTACGTTGTGTTCTACAATAGTCTCCTCATGTGTTGTAGAGCAGACTGCTATGCTGTGTTCTACAATAGTCTCCTCATGTGTTCTAGAGCAGACTGCTATGCTGTGTTCTACAATAGTCTTCTCTCCTGTGTTCTAGAGCAGACTGCTATGTTGTGTTCTACAATAGTCTTCTCTCCTGTGTTCTAGAGCAGACTGCTATGTTGTGTTCTACAATAGTCTTCTCTCCTGTGTTCTAGAGCAGACTGCTATGCTGTGTTCTACAATAGTCTTCTCTCCTGTGTTCTAGAGCAGACTGCTATGCTGTGTTCTAGAACAGGTCTGTGTTCCGTGCTCTAGAAGAAGCCTGTGGACTCTTCTAGAAACAGGCAGTAGTGTTCTGTGTTCTGTGTTCTAGAAGCAGGCAGTAGTGGCGTGGCTGGGTGAGTTTCAGCTGCAGTTCTACACCACCCACTTCCTCACCGCGGGATATGATCTAGACACCATTAGCCGCATGACCCCTGAGGTAAGGTCATGACCCCTGACCCCCTCACGCCCCGCCCCCTTGTCTGTCAAGGCTCCGCCCAGCTCAGCTCTCAAATCAGCTCCCCACTGACGTGGATGATGTCCTCATGACCCTCCTGTCTCTGTCACCTGACCCCCCCGGTGTGAGTCCTGAGCCTCAACCAGTCACTTCTCATGCTCTGTCTGCTTCATTTACATACCTGTGTTCACACATGGCCGCGTGTTCCAGTCTGTGCTGTAAACGCTACCCTGTGTTTGTCCTTGAGTGTTTTTTTAGTGTGCTTGTGTGTGTGTGTGTGTGTGTTTGTGCATTGAAGCGAACACAGTCGTATGACATAAACCCCCTAGGCACAGGGGACACTCATCACAGATTATCAAAAGCAAAATAATCCTGCAGGCATATCAAACACAGCTCCTCTGCAAATGTCAAATGTACACATACAATTGTTTACATTTAAGAGACATAAAAAAAAACACCTCCAGTTGTTGTGGTGATTTCCTGATGTGACTAAGTGTGCTTTGCGTTGAAGGACCTAACGGGAATTGGGGTTATGAAGCCTGGACATCGAAAGAAGTTAACATCAGAGATCAGCAAGCTGCCCTCCACAGACTGGCTGCCAGACCACAAGCCTGTAAGGCTCTCCAAGTATTACACAGTCTAGAAAAAGGAGGAGACGTTGAGTTTTGGGAGCTGCAAGATATACACATGCAGCTCTTCCAGTTTACTAAAAAACTAAATATTAAAAATAATGTAAAAAAATGCATTGGAATTCTTCTCTGTATATTTGTAATCTGTGGCCAAGCTTTTTACATTGTGCCCATGTTTGTGTGTCCGTGTGTGTTTCAGGCCAATCTGGGAGACTGGCTGTCTCACCTGGGTCTCAGTCAGTACTACCAGGTTCTGGTGCAGAATGGGTATGAAAACATTGACTTTATCTCCGACATCAGCCTTGAAGATTTGCAAGAGATTGGAATTACCAAACTCGGTAAGACACAGCTACATTATTGAAATAGGGAATATAATATTAAAAGGCATGTAGAGGTACAGAGCCTTTGATTTTGTTCACTTGATGTAAATGACAAGTACGATTGTCAAAACTTATGAATAAAAAGAAAACTTTTTGTGTTGCTCGACAACACATACAATAATTTGGACTGAATTTATTGAGCTGTTGCCATTATCAACCACAGAACATTCATTTTGTTGACATATTAAACCTTCATGGTACAAAATAAGACAAAAATAGAATGTATTTCCTTCCAATTAAACTTTCTATCAACTGAAACTCTTATTCATCTTCTTGCTGGATCATATTATTGCGACCCAATAGCAAATATTCCGAGGCCCAGTACCCAGGGATTGGGAAGCTCTGTGTTAGATACTAATGATGTAATGTAATGATCATAGCTACTCGTGCAGAATGGGTCACCATTAGTTTTCCATGAAATTTAAAGGGTCCATTTAATGGTTACTTTTATAAGATAAACAACAACAAATATTCTCTTCTAGCTTTGAAGTCTACATATCCTTTTATTTTCTTTGTACTTCACAAAAACTATTTCTCTTCTCCCACACCGCTGCCTCGCCTCAGGCCATCAGAAGAAGCTGATGTTGGGAGTGAAGAGACTGAAGGAGCTACAAAGGGGAGAAAGAAGCTCTGAGCCTCCTCAGAGCCCCTCTACACCTCCATCCAGCCCAGGTGGCAGCACCGGCTCAGAGCCCCGGAAGGAGGTGAGGAAACAGAGGGACGGCGCCCCCAGTCCGCTGGCCAAACCTCGCCCGGGTCTCGCACATTCACAGACCCCTCCCCACACACCGACGCAAACCCCACCACTAACCCCCCCACATGGCCGGACCCAGCAGGCTTCCCCAAGGGCTCGGCCGCGCCCTTCCACCCAGATGGCGGCAGCAGATTCGTCAGTGCCGCTGCTCCGCCTGCCCAGTGTGGAGGAAGAGCGACGGAGAACTCACAGTCTAATTGGCTCAGAATCAGACTCTAGATATGCCACGGTATGCCGCAGCAGCTCCGCACATACTGCCCCTAATGATGTCACTGTTAACCGCAGCCAATCATCTGTCACCCTCCGTCCCCGACGGAAAGGTCGGCCCCCGACACCACCTAAACGATCCTGTTCTTCCATTACCGGGGGTGACGGGGATGTAGAGGGACAGGTGGAGGGGCTACTGGGGCTGCCAACCTATCGAGAGCGGCGAGCCAGTGACTGCGGCAGCCTGGGATCAGCTTTAAGATCTCAGGACTCAGCGGGCCTGGAGAGATCAGAGGGGGCTTCTGGGAGTGTTCGCAGCCTCGCTGCTATGCTGGAAACATCCATCGTGGGTGGAGCCAAAACCTTGCCCAAGAATCTGGGAGGCAGCACCAACTACCTACAGGTGTGTGTATGTCTTTGTGATTGGTTGGTTTCAAAATGTTTATTATTAAGTGTAACAATCATGTGACCTCCAGGTGAGTCCGCCTGTACTTCGCCGGCAGCCAGGTGCAGGCGGTCTTGGATCTGAGGAAGATGATGTCTTAAGTCGGCGTCGGACCATCAGTGGACCAGAAGGCCTCCCTGGTGATCAGATCGACCCGTTACCCCGGCCACCAGCCCAGCAACGTCCAGAGCCTCGGCCCCGCTCCACCGTGGTCTCCTCATCAGAGATCACAGACGGCACAGCGACGCTCCGAAGGAGGCCGCGTCCTCAGCCGACAGACTCTGAGGCACCTCCGTCCGCGGATGCCAATGCTGTTACCACGACATCTGGCTCTGACACCATACGCAGGAGACAGCCCACCTCTGACCACACAGAAAGTGTCAATCAAAGCAATAACCAACTGGGCTCTCCCAGCAGTCAAACAGACAGTAGCCGGAAAAACAGCGGCGACCCGCAGCAGAACGGCGGCGTGGTCCTGAGGAGGAGGCCGGTGTCTGAGGACTTTGATAAGACGGAGGCCAACAGAGACAGCTGTGAGTGGATGGAGGCTAGGAAGTCTCTGAAGCCGCCGGTATCACCGAAACCGTCCACAGTCACCCTGAGGAAGGCACAAGCTGACCCCCCAACCCCAACTCGCAGGGTCCCCATACCCGGGCCTGACAGTACTGAAACAGCACAGAGCCCTGGTGAGATATACACACACACATATACACACTAAACTGTCTATATTAATGTATATGTGGTCCCTCAGTAGACGTATCACTTTATAATCACTATGTATAGAATTCTAAAGTGATTATAGCAATAAGGTAGTCTGACCGTATTGAATTTTGTGAAAAAATAAGCAGTCTGTGTGTTGACCCTTGACCCTTTCACATCAGAATCCTCGTATTGGAGTTGTTGGGTTGGGGAGTGAGACTACCCTGCATTTCTGTCTACCTCAGTGTCATTTTACCACTGACAGACACCAAAGACAGAAACATCTCTACACATAGGGGATTATATTTAAATATTTGATGGGGGGGGGGGGGGGGGGGGGGGGGAGGGGGGGTAACGTGCATGTCCCCAGCAGAGTCGAACAGGAGACGCAGAATGCGACCGGATGCAGTAGGATATCCTGGTATTTTTGGCATACTGCATTTGGCATACTACATATTGGGACATACTAAATCTTTTTTCTGGCTTACTAAATAGTTTGGTAGTATGGGTGTTGGAACAAACAGGCAGAGAGAGAAAGACACGGGAGAGCTGGAAACTCAGGAGAGGGGGAGACACAAGATACACTTAAATAAACTGGAGCACAGCCACAGCCTTGACATTTCCTTAATTTTAATAACATCTTTTGCGATAAACTCAAGCTGAAATAATTAGTCTATTAGTCAATGGACAGAATATGATTCTGCGACTATTTGAGAACCTATTAATTGTTAAATAGCTTCTCAAATATGTGAATTTGCTGCTCTTCTGTTCTCTGTTTTATATTATGTAAACTGAATATCTTTGTGTTTTGGACTGTTGGTCGGACAAAACAAAATCATGACATAAACCTATAGTATTGTTTGCGACCCCCATGTTGCTAAGTTGTGGAACAGCGAGGAATTATTCTGATTTAAAACTAGAAAAGTGAGTTAATTGAAGACTTTGTACGGCTATCTCAACTAAATAATAATAATCAGAACTCTTTCAGACTTTGACCAAAGATGATCTTCATTTATATATAATTAGATATCTGCCTTTGTATTCAGCACCAGTCTTGTATATGTGAGTGACTGCTTGTTTTTTATAAGAAAACATGACATCTTTCTCTCTCCTCCTCTCTGACCAGAGCCGAAGCGTGTCCCTCCTCCTATATCACCGAAACCCCGCGGGCCTCCAACAGCACCTAAACCAGGCAAACCAATAGTATCTTCGGCTGCCATGAGCCCGAGTCCTGCTGCTACCAGCCCAGCTGCAGCCAGCCCCACCCAGGCCCCAATACCCTCCTCTCCGCTCTCTGCCGCCCCTCTTCCAGCTCCTGACACCCCCTCTGCTCCATCCCTCTCTCCGGGACTCCCCCTTACTTCCCCCTCTCCGGCCCAGAGTCCCTCCACGCCGTCGCCGCACCCCGTCAAACCTCCCCGCTCGTCCATCGCCGGCCTCTCCATTGACCTGCTGGGAGGACGGGAGGTGGAGGAGGAAGAGGAGAGGAGGAGAGAGGAAGAAGAGAGGAGGAGAGGGAGGGAGCACAAGAGGCACAAGGAGCAGCAGCAGGAGGAGGAGAGGAAGAAAGCAGTGGAACAGAACCTGAGGGAGCTGGAGAGTCAAGGAGAGGAAGTAGAGCAGGGGGAGGAGGTGCAGCATCGTTTGGAGGAGACCAGTGCCTCCTTGGCTGCAGCTCTGCAGGCTGTTGAACATCAAATCAAAGAGGAGGACGCACAAAATGAGTAAGTATTCATGACGTTCATCATATGATTTTGCCATAGAAAGTACCATTTACATCCAACTACAATCTCTCTGGGCTTCCAAATGGATACTAAGATGTAGTGCTGCAGAGTGAGAGGACTTTGTCCAAGTGTTTAGCGTTATGGAAGTTAAAGTCCTGCTCATCTCAGACAATGTTTTGGTGACTGGCAGTGCGAGCACCTCCAACATGATACTCCCCTGTGTACATAAGATCTAAAAGAAGTAGTTCAACATTTTGGGAAATATGCTTCTCATCTTTCTTTACAAGAGGGAGATTATAAAATCGGATGTCTAATGTCAGCTTAGCTTAGCATAAAAACAAACAACTAGCAAACTCACAAATGAATACATCGTATCCTATTATGAGGGCCTTAATGAGTATGCCACACTGTATTATGTAACAGATAATATGTGTATGTGGCCAATAAAACCTCTGAATCCTGAAAAGCAGAAGTGTAAAATACAGAAGTGTCTCATACTGTAACCATTTATTGGGGAAGTACAACTGTGGTTCATTGACAATGGAAAGAGATATCTACCAAAATCTGTGACCAGCAACACCATCACCCTCAGAGGAAAGCAGATTTTCTTTTTTAAAAAAACAACTACAATTTATAGAAATCTGATAAAACATTCTGCGTTTTAAATCATGTTCATTCATTTTCTAGTTCTGGGTCAGCGCGGTTTGAAACGATTTTCTGATCACAGCTCTGATTTGGTCCTCTGGCTGGTATCTGTGCCTAAGCAACGGTTGCTTCGGCTGATGCATTCTGTAGTATTTAAAGCTGTATGTCAAAACAAACAGACGGATACAAGGTTGGAGTATTTATAACGACTGCCATGACTTAAACTACCATGGTAACAGCGAGTGCGTTTTAATACTATAGCAAACACTTCTCAGTAGCTTCTCAGAAATACAACAGAAGAGCAACCAAATACGTTTCCTGTGGCTGCTTCAGTATTTAATGTGAAGCAGTGGCAGCAGGACGTGTTCCATATGCATTAGCAGTGACTTAATACAGCTGTAGCACGGTGTGAGGAGTGTGAACAGTAAGCTGTGAATCCCTCGTACTCAAATAGGCAATTTGAATCCAGCGTATAGCAGGGTGTGCCACTACCACTAGAAACGACCATCTATAGAGATAATTATTGAATGTAAGTACAGTTAAAGCCTAAAAAATGGGGTTGGTTGTTGAAATGTGAAAAGGGGTCTCTCGTAGTGTTGAACCTACAGAGAATTATTATTTCAATCTACAGATCCCCTCGGCTTTACTGAGCTTTATAGTAGGTTCCATGTCATTGTTGGGCTGTTTTGGTTCCCTCACTGTGGTTCTAAGCTCTAAAGCCCCCACTGTACAATACCGGCTCAGCCCCAAACAGCAGACAGACAACGTTCACTATTTGTTCTCACTGCCCCTAAGCAGCCAAAAAAACAGTTATTGTATTATTATTATTATTATTATTACACTGTATCTATGTTGAGGAACATTGAGGTCATCATTAATTACAAAGAGATCTTTAAAAAGCGAACTAAGAAACCAGTTTACACTCCCCATTTCACAGCTCTAACTGTCTGCTGTGACTGTGATGTCTGCCTCATTCACAGCTAGAATTTTCCTTTTTTTTTCTCCAATCCCGGCTCTCTTTCCAGCAAAAAGGCTGCAGTCTCCATCTTGGACGACATTGGCAGCATGTTTGACGACTTGGCAGACCAACTGGATGCAATGCTCGACTGATCCCCTGCCCACGTCTCATCTCCAACAAGCCCTTTGCGCCCCCCCCCCCC
>NW_022280058.1:1950256-1954191 GCF_004355925.1 Anarrhichthys ocellatus | reverse complement strand
CCCCCCCCCCCCCCCCCCCCAATCATGTGTAGGTGTATCAAGAAAACTCTCCCAAGGCTCGATGCTGGCGCTCTAAGAGTGTGTGTGTGTGTGCGTGAGCGCTTCTCATGTAGCCTTGTACAGTAATACTGAGGAGGGAGTCCTCTTCGTCTGGCGCAGTAGCTCTAGCACGCCTCCAGATGCGAGGAGGCTGCTCCCACACAACCTCTGACCTCTGCAGCCCAGCGAGTCACCACCGCCGCCACCGCCGCTGCCGCCCGGCCTCAGACGGCTGTGTGGACCCAGAAGCACAATCATTCTCCTCATCCTTCTATCTCTACAGACTCTGACAGAGATGCTAACTCAGTCAGAAAGGGAGGCAAACCGATAAGCATATTGCTTGCAAAAACAAAAAATAAGCACACACACTGACTGACAGACAGGCAGACAGATAAATAGATAGATAGATAGACAAGATGCAAACAGATGAGATAACCGGAGAGAGAGTTTTTAAAAGCACATTGAAAGACAGGCCGCTTTCTGAGTCTGTCCCACTCCCTGCGATGTCAAAAGGATGTGTTTTTCCAGACAAATTGTAGCCTCTGTTTCTCTTCTGTATGAGCGGAGGAATGTGGTTAGCCGGACTTCCTGACCTGTGTGTTGTCTCTCTCCATGTTGTTGTTGTTGCTGTTGTTGTTACTGTTGCCGTTGTTGTCGTTACGAGTGTGTGTAGTCCCTGCTGATGCTCATGTCAATGTCCTCCCACTCGTACAGTAGTTATTCTAATGATCAGAACGACAATATAGATGTGTGTCCATGGATTTTGAGACACTCGCACACACACACAAACACACACACTCGCACACACAAACGCGCACCCACACTACATTGGTTTTAATCTTGCTGGTGTTCTGCTTTGTTGGTGTTTAGCTCCATCTATGGAGGTTTGCTTGGAAATGACTCTCCACATTTACATACAGTTACATGCAAAGACACATATATACAAGCACACTCATGCGGTGTATCCTTTTGTCCTGCTGCAGTGAACAGTGTTTTTAAAAGATAATCCTATATTTCAATGCTTTATATAGTACATCCAGTATACATAGTTTATAATATACCTGGGTATTTCAGCTGTTAGAGCTCCCTCTAGTGTTGGTTAGTGAAACTGCCTCTAATCTGCCCACCTTATATCTTGTCTCCCCTCCTTTTTTTTTTATCTCCCTCTGTGTCCGTTTTGTTAACTCTGCATCTCTCTGTGCCTTGGTAGTGTTTGTTCATATATTCAAAATATTATTTGATTTTTTTTGTTTTTGTTTTCCATTCAAACATCTTTAATGTTATTATTTTTCCTGGTTCCTTGCGAAACCTCGCTCCTTATGTGTCTGTTATGTCAAAAGTAGCTTATAAGGGTTGAGTTGTGAGTCCAATGTGATCCCCTAAAATCAATCACCCTGTCTGCAGTCCTCCTGTAACCATTGAGAAGCCTTGTACGAGGCCCCTGTACGCTGTAATAAATTGGCTCTGCTCCTCCTCGGCTCCCCAGTTTTCAGTGGTCCCCCATGTAGACCAGACAGTGGATCAACCACCAGTGTTCATCCCAATGAAGAGTCCACTTGTATTTTTATGCTCTTTAAAAACAAAGATATATTTGAGAGACAGATGGTTCTATGTGAATACTAATAATGATGATAATTATAGACATTGAATTGAGGTGAGCTGATTGAGCCTGTACATTTATGGTTGAGTTCTGGATGTGTTGTGACGGCTGTTGTGCCATGGTTGGGTTTAGGTTGTGTTTCTGCTGTGACGATGCATTCCTGTACAGCTGTGATCAGAATAAATGTATAAATTAAACCTTACGTGACTCTTGAAGTGTGGTTATATTAGAACTCTTTTTTTAGGAACTGTCAGAAACTATTTTGAGACTTTTTCTCTTCAGCAACCCCAATATTTACATTAATAACACCCTTAGCCACCACATTTTTCCATTCAGTCAGAAAAGCTGAGTATAGTTAGGTTGGCAATATATTACATTTTAAATTACATAAGGAGTATACATTCTACAATTATTAAATATAATGGGATTTTTCAGGGCTATCTCCAATATTATTTAGACTTAATATCTAATATGTTGACAGTTTTAGATTAAAAAAAGAAAAATGCACACTACAATGCACAGATATACTAACTACAGCAAATATAATTGGACAGTTAAATAACTGAATTCCAATTAAGTGGCTTTTAAAATCCTATAAAACAGAATGGAGTTGGGTTGTTATCCTGTCTCTACTGGAGGATTTTAGACCAAATTGTATGATGTAGCGCTACGTTTTGCCTTAATCTGAACTAGCCCTAACCCAAACCAGTTGGCCTTTGGAGTAGCTTCTTCGTCGAATGATAGATGTTGTTGTTCAATGCTAATACAATCACCGTTGTTCTACCTTTGTTTGACTATTTGTTCAGTTAGTATTGCCCAGTATATCAATAAGGCCCCAATAAGCACGAACATGGCCAAGGAGTCCGACAATAATGTCTCCACTTCACAGAAAGTCCGACAAACTTAGCAAGCTAGCAGTTAGCCATTAAGCTAACCAGCCTAACTAGCTAGCCCAGAAAGGGGATGGACTTCCGTTATACGGAAGCCGTATAAGTACATTTCCTCTGGCGCGTCAGTACTTCTCGGCAGTCTGTGGTCCGTCACCACCACCGCATGCAGCATGGAAGGAGAGATGCACACTCGCTGCCTCGTTCAGCGGTTTCTTACTAACTTTAAGGCCCTGCCTCCAAAGAGAACCGAGCTGAAAGAAACCTGACCGGTGAATAAAGTGAGTATCGTGTTGCTAACATGCGGAGGACCTTGTATGCTAACCGTAGATGCTAACCTTTAACTTACCACGTTGGTATGAACGGCAACACGTGGATGTCCTGCAAGGGCCAGGCCTGCCACGTGGTGCTTCCACCTCCCTTTAATATTAACTTAACTCTTTCTTTTTTTTTTTTTTTTAAAGTAACTAATCCTACTTGTTACATTTGTCCACAAAACAAGTCTGGGCTGGGTCACATTTCAGCCCGAACTTAGTGTAAATGTCCTTTTTTATAAGAATGTGGTGTTGCATAATGACTATGTAAATCTTTAGACTCTATTCAAATCTGGTCTATTATACTATTATCGATACAAGCATGGGAGTTAGTTCTTGATCTTAACACAGTATAAATGGCAGGTCAAAGACCCATCACGTATGCACATTAAATGGTGTTTTAAATTAAAGTTATTGTGTTGGAATGAAATCACAAAAGGTTAAAACTGGTGCTGCTGGAATATATTCATTACCCTGACCTTTTTTTTTTTTTCCATTCGTTCTTTCCAGTAAGTCACATGGAGGCCTGCTGCACCTGGACGATTTGCATGAAGGTTGAAATGGAGAAACAAAAGTAATTTGCCTTTAAGATGGCCCTCCCTGGAAAAGAGAAACCGTGAGTTGATCTGCATCCCAAACAGAAATGTGAATGAATAAAAGGATATGATGGACTGGTAACACTTTGAGGAGCATCCTAGTAACTTCCTTCACACTTTTGACAAAGCTGAAAATAGGTATGACACAAAACACTTTATAATGTAATTATTTATTAATATTTAACAGTAAGGCCACACCAACTTGTCCTACGCCTCTTATTGGGGCTTAATGGGCACTCTAATTTTCTCATGAGGGTCCATTGATTTTTAAATGTGTATCATTTTCTATCTTATTTTTTACATCCTACTCTTTTGCCTTGCAGATGAAGCTGGTAGAGCTGAATGTGGGGAGACTGAGGGGCGGTTGTTGCTGTTTAAGCAGTCTGGAGACTCAGGACCTCATTGGTTTAAGAGCTGGTGAGTCCTTGCCATGTGTTGGCATGTGAATAACATGTAGCCTGTGATGACAAAATCAAATTACTTTTCTGACACCTACTAT
>NW_022280058.1:1942508-1950246 GCF_004355925.1 Anarrhichthys ocellatus | reverse complement strand
CTTTTCTGACACCTACTATGAGAGCTGAACTCCAGCTCCTGATTCTACCTTTATTCTGAGGCTACAATGATCACATTTCTGTGTCACACAGGTTGTTCTGGTCTGATCTGTCCCTTTTTTTTTTTTTTTTTTTTTTTTTGTCCAGGTGCCCCAACACCAGATAACTGATGCCCTCAAGCAAACGGAACAAACCTGAAGAAAGAAACTACATTTATATTTAAAAAGAAGTGAATAAAACTGCTGTAATTGCTTTAATACTATTTGAACCTGTCTTTTGTTTAAATAAACAGTAACTCTTAACTGTTTTCTCTGTAGTCTGTTGTGGTGAAACTGGGAACCCTTTGTATACTTTTTATGTAGTATTTGTGCCCCAAAAATAACAGTAATCATAAGACAGATAATGGAAGTGGTTTGCTTGCCAGAAATGCTTTAACTGAAGGTGTTATATGACCCAGTTGGCTACAGACCTGCTTAACAGTTTTCATATTTATATAAGTTATACATGTTAATATAAACATTGCTGGATACTTGGCATTGGTGTTAGCAGAACGCATCCAAATAAACAATTTGTCATGCGATTGTGACTTGAAGGCACAATCTGTTTGAACCTCCATAGATTTGTATATTCCCATAACTGAGGAGCTGTAAAGTTGGGTGTTTCCATCATTGGCGTAAAACATTTAAAGGTTTCATAGAACAATGTAAAATCTAGCTCCTATTGGCCCCTATTTTCATGACTGGAATAAATTTAGGAGGGACTTGACATTTGGATTTCAGATTAACAGAGTATATAATTACACAAATTTAATTTAAACTACATGAGCCTGAGATTTGAGTGAAGAATCTGAGGTTTCACACCTCGAAACGTTTGTCTACACTACAGCTCGGTACTTCAGTTGTAACACTAAAGGGAGTCGATGTGGAACCAGGGATGAGACATTTTGTCCCATCTCGGATTTTTCCGGTGACTTCGCTCTTTAACCTCATTTCTAATTTTAGCACAGATCTCAGGGGAATCTCTCGTAGCCTATTACCACAGAAACCGACACATCCGGTCATATGAATTAAAAAAAAATTAAAAATCTAGGTGTTTTCATGTCTAAGGGCGGGTCCTCATTTGCGTGTCCCTCTGGCGCGTGTGTCCAGATTTCCATACAGGTGCGTCTTCGGCTCCAGCCGCTCGTTTGACTGTCAAACCAGGCGGCGCGGCTTCCTTTTCCTCCGCCCTGCGCATCCCGCATCCAGTCGCTACCAGAGAGAAGCGCAGGGGAGTGCCCTGCACCGTGGCCAGCCGACACACACACACACACACACACACACACACAGCCTCCTCCTCCTCCTCTTCCTCCTCCTCCTGCACTGAAGCCGGACTCCTCCGCCGGGCAAAACTCCACCGACTCCCGACTACCAGCTGCTGTTGTCGCTGTCAAAGCCCCGTCTGCATCTCCCATCAGCCGGCTGCACACTAAAATCGACCCGCGGTCCTCTCCGGTAGGCCTGACGGTAAGAGCGGTTGTTTGTTTGCGTGTGTGTATGTGTGTGTGTGGAGGGGGGTGGGTAAGCATTTCCATTGACACATAATCACGATACAAATGCGTTTGACACGATGTTTTAGCTACACTGTGACCAGCTGTGCTCGCTTCATCCTCCTACGACTTCATTTAAGTGTAGATTTGCGATCAGCAGCCTGAAATATCCCAGATTCGGTGAGCCGATGGAGGCTGATGTCACTGTGACACATTTGGAGGATGTTATGATTAAATGATGGCCTTTTTTTTTAATGGAACATCTGGCTGCTGGTGAGACGGGAGGATGGATGCTGGTGGAGGAGACAGGCAGGCAGCGGACTTACTTAGATCCATTAAAAAGATGAGGAGGAGGAGGAGGAGGGAGAGACAGTTCCAGTAGAGAAGACTTAACTGATCCTGGTCGGCCTGAACTCTCATCTGGGCCCTCTCTCTCTCTCTCTCTCTCTCTCTCTCTCTGCTGTAATGTGGCCTGTGGCAGGGTGGGGCACACTTTACAATTAAAGTATAAATACTTAAAATCTTAAACCTTAGAGGAATGTAACAACGGGCATTTCTGTAAATATTGTACTCAAGCTGACTATAAAAACCTTTCTAATGTACTTCTGTGGTATAACGCTGCATTAATGTGCCGTTTCCTCTACAGCCGTGCATTCGAGGTATTTGTACTTCAGTGTTTCCATTTACCTGACGGTTACTCTGAAAGTATACAGTGCGAGTACACTCTGTTGCCAGTTTATTAGGTACACCAGGCTAAAACTAATGCAGTCTAAAACAACAGCACGACAATAAATAAATCAACGAAGGTTATAATGTTCCGTTTGGTGTGGATTCATTTGGGATGACATTGGAGGATGTAGTTCTGTGTGCTGTTGAGCAGTATTGCATCATACATAGGTATGTGTGTTATTTATCAATGAGGAATAAATGTGTCGAACAAACCTCTTTGTATAATACAATGTAGTTCGACAGCATCACAAACTGGGGCGATGTGGCCAGAATTTAATATGATATAGGTCATTTCATAGCTCAATAACGATGTGTATCACAAAATAGCATGTGTTTCTGTTAATTCAATGAATAAATTAAGAGTCTACATGAAATAACCACATGTTAAAGCCCATTTCTTTGTATACTCTCCTGTGAATTAAATACTAAATACTTCCTTAGTTTTCTTTGGTCCAAAAAAATCCAATAAAAATACCAAAACAATGAATTGATTATTCTAACCAGTGTTGTGTGTGTAGCCTGATATTTATTATCCCTCTGTGCTGTAAAAACAGTTAAAACCACATTAGTGCACCACACGGTTACACTGGCTGACATGTTCCTTCATTACGATGAACACGAGCACTTCAGATTATTCAGTTGATCCCGCTGCTGCCATAAATACTCAACAGAGCACCAAATGTGTATTAATCCGCCAATGTAAATAGTCCCCAAATAAATAGGCTATATATTAGTATAAAGAACATTTTAAAATCTACTTTTGGTGTTTTTATGAGATTTGCTGTTAAATAGAGTATTTCTACAGTTATTTAAAGGTTCAACATCTTCCATCAGATACAAAAATGCCAAACAGTGTCCCTCACTAGAGGTACAGACACTTAAGTAGTTACGATCTTTTTTTTTTTTAAACTACTCACGGCAGGTTACATCAATAGGTCAGTGTAGCATTTTGACAGCAACTATCTCAAAATGAATGTGTCCCGTTAACCTCTTCCCTCTGGTGAAGCTCTCCAGAGCGGCTGCCATCTGGTCTTCATACGGGTTTCTCCATTATCGTCATAAACATATCAAACAGAGTGGTTCCCACCGAGGGGTCACAACATTTATCTGAAGGGTCACAAGAGAAGAAAACAAGAAGAAAATATTTCTCCCTTCGAAATATGCTTTTTCCAGACTAACTTTCCTCTAATCTGCTCTTAATTCTTAAAGGACCTTGAAGAATTATTCAAATAAAGTGAAGGGAAACACTCTGTGGTTGCAAATGTGTACTGGTTGTGACCAGACGAGGGGTTTTTAATCACCGGGTCGGGTTGTTTTTGGAGAGGAGACCGCTGCAGGAAAAATCTCCCGACGATGAACTAACTGGGAAAAGGAAGACAACTCCCATGATGCAACACTGCTACTACACAACATCACGACCCCTTGCGGCATAAAAACGATATATCATGTGTTTAACTGTAATCACACAAAACATTTGATATATCTTGATTTCCACCTACATTTTCATATAAAGTGTGTTGTGTGCGTTTCTTTTTTGTGAACAGCAGTAGCATCATGGAGGAGTTAGACGTTCCACAGATGAGGAGAGAAGTGGAAAGCCTTCAGTATCAGCTGGCAATCAACAGAGAGAAATCCTCCATCACCGTTACTGAGTGAGTGTGCAGTCCACACACACACACACACACACACACATATATACATATATACATACATACACACACACACACACACACACACTCTCTCTTAAGTATTGAGGATCAGATTCGTGCTCACAGTGTTTTGTCTATTTCTAGGCTGGTGAAGTGGATCGAGGGTTGTGTTTGTGAAGATCCATTTCTGAACCCTGAGCTGATGAGAGCTAACCCCTGGGTGGAGAAGGGCAAGTGTGTGATCCTCTAATGGTCACACACACACAATCACAGATGCATATAAACTAAAGAATCATGCACTCCCACGCAAAGTCACGCTGCACTAACCCACCCATTCTCTCCCCCTCTCACACACACACACACACACACACACACACATTATTGCTATCATCATGTTTATTTATTGGGAGACTCCTGAATGCTTTTAATTTATGTAAAGACTACTGTGTGTTTGTGTGTGAGCATGCAGCACCGAGTAGCTTTCTAGAGGTTTGTTTTCATGGACTGCTGAGAAATGTTCAACAACACGTTTTTATTGGCTCTTTACACTGTCAATCAAAATAAAGACTGTTTTGAATTTAACAGCTGGATTTTAGATTTATTGATGCGCTTACATGTGACATACAGGCGGTTGTGTCTGTGTGTGTGTGTTACAGTAGTTCTCGGATGTAGACATTTCGTCTGACAGCGTTGGACATGCCCTCGTTGAACCGGAACCACACGTCACTGTCGCCCACCGCCTTCCCCATACAAACAGCAGCACACTTCTCACCTGCAGAGAAAGGGAAGGAGCCGTTATTATTGGGTGCTTTTCTATTCAGAATCAGGTTTATTGTGGTGTGTTGTTTTGGTGCGTCACAAAAAAACAAGTACTGCAAAAGTCATGAATCACAAATATAAAATAGACATTTTAAATAAAAAATAAGACGGTAATATAGAGTTTTATAGACTACACGGCCGATTGCCTTTAAAGCTTCTCTCAAGTGACCTCATGACTAGTCAATGAATAAATAAATTAACCTGGCGATTGTTTGCTCAATGCATTGATTATTAATCATGATAATAGTTATTTATATCGCACTTTTCTGCTTCACAACAAAAGACGAAATGCAAAGTAAAAGATAAAACAGACAAGAAATGCTAAAAACAAAAATGTCAGAAATCACAATTTCCCAAAGCCCAGTGTTTTCTCTGAACCTCAACAAATATTCAGTTTATTTTCATAGACGGGTACAAATACTCACAGTTTTAGAATCCGGATCGAGTAAGTTTCTATCATTTTAGCTTTGAGTGCGACTTAAACCATTAATTGATTGCCAAAACTGTCGCGGATTAATTTGATCAACTAATCGATTCAGCTCTAATCTAATCCTCTCAAGAGACAAAAATAAACGACTTCCCCAGTGGGAGGATTTGAAGCTCTCTCGTATGATTAGAAAACCTGAATACCTTTTCTCTCAACATTTCACCTTTTTATCAGCTTTAGCTCCGAGAAGTTGTGATGAAAAACAAACCCTATGTTCTGTCTTCTAGAGGCTAAAATAACAAATACTGAAAATGAGCATTAACTGGAGTCCGACTCACAGCCCAGTGTGCCGTTCCGTATATCACCGACTTGACTCATCATTTCCATCAACCGGTGTTTTACTCACCTCGCCACATTTCACGAAAGATTGTTGAAATATGCAGAAACATCTGCGTGACCCCTCGGGGCTCTCATGCAAGCATAGCATTTGCTTTTGATTAATCAAACATGTGAAAATGAAGAGGAGAGCTGCGGACCCCGTTGTTGATCCTACTTTGACCTACAAACAGCCACAGCTCTGCTTCTCCATCCCACCGATCCACTTCAGTAATGCAGTGCTTTCAGGAACGCGAGTGGTTTTAATGGATCCACTTTTCCTGGAGCGCCGAGCGCTGAATCTTGGCCGCTGTCAACGACTGAATAAAAAGCAACAGGTATTTGTGCAAAGCATGTTTTGAGTTGCAATTACAGTAATCACCGACCTGCACACACCTGTGAGCCAAACTAAGACGACTTTGACTCAGACTAATATTTGTTTAAACCTGTTTTTCCTCCACAGTTAAAAGGAACAGGTTTCTGTGGTTGATGTTGATGTTCATGCAGTAAATGACAAATACTGCATATTGTTTATTACTGGATATTATAAGAAGTCACAGAGGAACAATAATATGCTCCAAAGTTGTGTCCACTTTCTGACGCCACACTGGTGTCGCACAGTCCGAGGGTTCTACAGTACCTGTCTCTGAGGTGGGCTGCGGTTTCTGGGGTTTGGGGACAACAACTCGACCAAAGAAGTCCACCTCCGGCTGCAAGACATGAAAACACACAAAACACAGCGTGAGGATGAGGATGAGGTTTAGTCAGGAAGTTTCTGGAACACCGTCCTCAAGAAGGAGGTCAATGACAAGGAACGATCACATCACACACCATCTCTCATTAGCCTGATTTCACAGTTTCGCCATGAGGGACTGTAACCCAGTGGCTCCTCATTATCCTCATTTCTGCCCTCTAGAGGTTCTCTCTATTCCTGAAGCACTAGAGCTGCAGCTCAGCCACAGGGGCTCTGATGGTTCAGGGCAAACAGATACTGGCTCCACCTGCCGGCACCAACTAACACATAAAGACCACGGGACGCTCAGACAGTGCTGATCCCCGACTCAACTAGGGGATTAAATAACCAAAGAAAAAGGTCAAAACTATAAGCAGAAATGGTCAGTCCCTGAAAAACACACCCTGTAGGAACAAAAAAAGGTCTTAAGACTGAAAGTGTTGCAGCTGAAATGCTTTAATCTTTTTAGTTGATCAATCCATGTTCATAATATCTATGGTGGTGACATTTTCAGCTTAAAATGTGCACATGTATACATGTTGTATGGGATAAAAGAATATATTTAATGGCGTAACAAATCAAATGACATTAAAGTAAAACTTACATGAACTGACATCAATATTTAAAGAGCAATATACGACATTCAGAGCATTATTATAGCAGAAAACAACTATTTTCTGTGTAAAGATATAGTGGAGTAACGTCTACCTGAGCAGGGAATGAAGTCACTCTCCCTCTGTGTGTAATCTGAGCTTCTCTTTGCTTTGTGAGCGTGCCCCACTGACCCATTGTGGCCGCCGCTCTACACTGCTCTCATTCATATTCAGCTCATCACTGACCACAGGAAGCTGTGTACTTGTATTAATGGTTTTGTGGGGACGTAGTCAGATTATGGAGAATCACTTCTGTGGATAAAAAAAATTAAAAAAACGTGTCCCCACAAGTTAAACCATCAAACTGCATTAATATTAAGTCTATAGTTGAGATTACGTGAGTTAAGGTTAGGGTGCATCTCCAGGGAATCTATGTAAGGCGATGTAATGTCCTCCGAAGTGAGAAAAACACGTGTGTGTGTGCGTGTGTGTGTGTCTCACCCTGATCTCCACTGTGGTCTGTTTGACGATGTTCTCCAGCCTCTGCTGGTGGTTCCTGGTGGATGTAGGAGCGGCCCTCTTTTTTCCCTCCTCTTGCGGCTTAACACAGACACAGCAGATGAGAAACACGTTAGCTTATTAACTCGTCTACAGGCTGAGCCGTTTATAACACAACCTAACTGTCTCACGGTTGCAGGGTTTCGTTGCAGCATCAGTTGCTCGGCTCGCCTCATCTTCTCTTGCTCCATCTCTCTGCCGATGGTTTGTTTGGCCTGATACGTCAGCTGACGGCGCGGCGGCAGACCCGGAAACCTCACGACCTCCTCGACACGCCTGCAAACACACACACACACACACACACACACACACACACACACACACACACA
>NW_022280058.1:1934785-1942498 GCF_004355925.1 Anarrhichthys ocellatus | reverse complement strand
CACACACACACACACACACACACACACACACACACACACACACACACTAAGTGAACGGCTCTACGCAAACAACAAGAGACACACATCGTTTAAACACAGACAGAGGTGAAACATGTTAGATGACAAACAAAATAACTTTAAGCTCTCCTCTATTGGTGCCATGGTTTAGGTTTTCCACAGAAAAAAACACTGAATCTCTAAAACCTTAATCCTCTCACTGCTGATCTCAACACACACACACACACACTCACACACTGTGACTGTGAGCTATTCATTACCAGTTATAACTATAAAATATATGAGGGATGTCTTCATCAGAACAAACTATAATGAAAGAGCTGATTGGATGGTTCAACATGATGGATTACATCTACGCAGCTAACACTAAGTAGTTTGATCTTTGGCTAGCACAACCATATGTTCTAGGATATCCTATGGTACATCTACAGCTGTACACTCACTGTGTTTACACGCATGCACACAAATACAGAGTAATACAATTGAGACAATAGTTTGATGTAACGGAGTTAATTTGAGTCAGCATTGTGTTTCTTATCAATTTAGACGACGTAATTGTGTATAACGATATCAGGATGGTACAAATATTAGTGGAAATAAGAACAGAACTGAGATAGAAGCTCCACATTAAAGCACATCATGGTAAAGGTTTAAAAGATTGATTTGAAGAGAAGGAAGTTCAAGTTTACTGCTCTTTTTCTGTAGGCATGTCGCTCCCCACAGATAGCCTCCAAAACCAGGCGCCGTTAACAATTCTGTCAAAGTCTGACCAATCAAGAGCCGTCCAATCAAATAACCCCGTTGGGACGGGCGGCGTATCCGCTGTCTGCGTCGTTTATAATGTATATCCCCACGACTGTGTTCCAAGCCGTTATCCTTGAGAGTGTCAGAGAGAGGTGTTGTGGTGCGCTAGAGACGGCAGGTACAGGAAGGTGTAGACCAGCAGAAGCAGCAGCAGAGCCAAAACCAGAGGCAGGCACCAGTCGTTGGTGACCAGCACGTTGTCACAGCGAACCTGCAGGAAGGAGGCCCTGTGGGGGCGCGGCTGCTCCTCCACATGGGCCGGCATGACTGAGATGTATGTAGATCTCCCAAGTTAAAGCGCCAGTTTGAACCAAAACCTGCAGAGTTCTGCTCCTTTCACTTTTAATCTTTTATAACACACCTCGATGTTTCAGATGGTCTCCTCCTTTCTCTAAAACTTCTTTCCTCCTCATTTTGGGGCTCTAATAAGTCGAAACCTCATGAACGCATCCTCTCACCTGTTTTCCCACCAGCTTGCTACTCTGCTCCCACACCACTAGCATCAAACACACACACGCACCAGGTGTTAAGGGATTACTCTCTAAGCCTCCATGCAGAGCAACATAGTGTGGACAAGAGCAGTGACCTTCAACACCCCCAGAAACACACATCTGCCCTGCATGTGTCCACATGCAATATACAGTTGAGTGCAGGAGTGTGTGTGTGTACGTGTGTGTGTACTCACGGCTCCAGGATGTATGTGTACTGCCCCTCAGGCGTGCGGTCCTGCCTGTATGAGAGGTTGTACGCCAGCATGGTGTTGATCAGCTCACGCATCTGCTCCTTCTCTCTGCTGCTGAACAGCTGCGGATTCACCTGGAAAGAGAAACACAAACAAACAAACACTTTACTTTTACTTGAACAGATGCAGGGCTGAAGGTCCTCCATTAACACACATGCACAGGTTTACTGGATGTGGTTTTTCCATACAGGCCGTAGTTTGGGACAGATGATGTCGAGGAGAAGTGTGAGAATATCGAGGGACAGGCTGAGCTGGCTGATCCTCGTTCTGATGCATGCTGGGATGTCGGCCAACATGGTGGACAAAGCGTTCCTGCTGCTGAGGAGCCGGGAGGAGGCCTGGAGAGGACAAGACCAGAGAGGACACAATAATCTCCACACTAAACATCTTACGTGTTTGTTATTTGATTATTGTCGTTTCTGTTTCTACATTGATTGTTGAGATCGTTTGATCATCATGTAGTGGATTCGTACCTCGTGCTGGCTGTGGGGATAGCTGATGCGGGGCACGTGTGTGTGGGCAAACAGGAAGTGGAACGTGACGGACAGGAAGGGCAGGTATCTCATCAGGGAGAAGTTCTGCCCGTGCATAATCACATGGTTCAACCTGTCTGAGAAGGACAGCCAGTCCAGAGCCTCACACACACTCTGCAGGTTGGGGTCCCTCACACGCATGGACAGATAATTTTCATACAGACCCTGGAGGAAAAGAGACCCGATATCAGACCTAAGACATCATAATGTAGAGTTTTATATAAACTATGACTGTGTGGCTTATCTGTTATGTGTAAAGCACGGCACAATGGTTTTTTACATGACTTTTTCTGTGCACTAAGATTACAGGAAACTATCTTGAAGGTGTGTTCCTTACCTGAGAGACCTTCTCAAACTCTCCACTAGATGAAGCCAAATGTAGAATGTGCTGGAACCTCTGAGCTCCACTTCCTGAACCCGGTGCCTCATCGAAGCCCTCACCAATACGTTTCCTGAGGGAACGCATTTGAATGTTTAGTCAACATCTATTTAGTTAGGAGAGAGGTTACAGATAAGACAGTAAAGCGATAGATAAGATTTCGTCGCCTTTGATTTAAAAAGGTGCGATGAGTTGACATTTGCCTGCTGTGTCTTTTTATTGTGCCAATGATTTCATTCTCCTGTGATGACCGCGGCCTCGATTCATTCATGCTCACTGATCAAAGTGCAAAATAAAAGTCTGTCACAGACAAGACTTTACTTTTTTGAAGTCTTTTACAGGTACCCTGAAATATCTAGTTTCCAATTTCCCTGTTGGTGTCCGCAGTAAATGCAAACTTACAAAACAGCGACGGACCCGAACGAACGCTGCAGGGACCCCGACCACTCGTGAAACTCTCCTGATCTTTTGCATTTCACAATGTCTGACTAAACTTGAACTTTGGCTGCCTCCAGTAATCGTGGCCGTTTCTCAGCATCCAGCACAACATCATGAGACCCTCTGGTCAGACCGACTGTACCGTTTTGTACGTTGTAACTGGAAGATAGCCTGCCACAGATGGAACAAGCCTTTGTTCTGGTCCTTCTGCCCCACAGAGACACTCTGGATGGTCTTTGAGTTCACCTGCTTGTGGCCGCGACCGTGGAGGAACTGTGCAGACAAGCACACAGATTGTGATATGATTATGCTGTACATCACTGCTCATGCAACACACAAGACTTTTTCTTTTACAGTGCTGCCACCCACCTGCAGTGTGTTGATGCAAGACCTGATGTCGTTGTCGGTCTTCTCACACAGCGACATCAGAGTGCCCGAGTCTACCTTCATCCCCTGCTCGAGGGAAATCTGGAAACAAAAACTCAATGTAAACTTGGATTGTTGGTGTGTACGCAAATGTTTGTGTACTCCTTTTTATGTGTGTGTGTGTGTGTGTGTGTGTGTGTGCTGACCTCTCCCAGTCTCTGTGTGAGGCGGGAAGGCTGAGTCTGGGGGAAAACCAGGAGGAAGGCCTGCTGCCTGAGCGGTCTGAGAGCTGGAACATATCTAAAAAGGAAACATATGTAATCAGATAATGGCTGCAAAGAGAACATTAGTTCCTTTGTGATACTACCACAGTCTCTCTTACAGGTCGTTACAGACGCAGATGATTGGTCGAAGCAGGATGGACTCCTTCTTCTTTTTCTTCTTTGTGGTCTCTGCACCGGCCTCCCCACCGTGTCCATCTTTTCTGTTCAGAGTTGCTAACAGGATGTTGATGGCAGCCTGTCGAACACCACAGATGAAGAAAAAGAAATCACTAATAACCAAGATTGAAAGGAGTGCTTTAACACATTTCCTTTACTGATTTGAATCGTTCGAAACGTACTGCAGGTGCTCCGTCGATCTCATCAATGATGAGGCAGTTCGGCCGCTCATTGGCTCCCAAAACCGACTTCATCTGAGTTGCTGTGTCGATGCGTTTCTGGAACACCTCTGCACTGCGATCGTCACTGCAAAAACATCAACTGAGGTCACAACAGGGAACCTAATTATGATTTACTACGATTATTAGTGTCATTTTTAATTTGCGTTTGTCTAACCTGGCATTGATTTCCACCACGTTGTACCCAGCATGCTTTGCTATGACATGAGCCAGGGTGGTCTTTCCCAGACCTGGAGGACCAGACAACAAAGCCACCTAGAGAAAGACCAAAGTAAAAGATATCTTGTAGAAAGACTAAAAAGGTCATTAAACTGAAATTGCCCCGAAAGGAGTATGCAGGCGTGTTTACCTTGAATTTGGGTCGTTTGTACTGATCCAGTTCGGCCTCCAGTAGCTCCTCAGTCACCTCAATCTTGGTCTTGAAGCGATTCGGATTCTGATTGGGTTGATTGGGTTTGAATGAGTTCTGTTGGGGAGCCTGTCTGTCAGACCGGACAGGGCGGGACTTCCTCTCTCTTCCAAACACAACGGTGTCCCAAAGTTTCAACCACTTGAGCAGACAGCGGTTGGTAAACTACAAGGAAACAGTGACACACAGCGGACATCTTTAACGACATTAAAGAGGAACTAAACCCCCCAAAAACCTTTTTGCAGCTGAAAACCAATGTTTATGGGTATTTAGTGATGTTGTTGATGTATTCAGGTTTCAAATCTTTTACTATTTTAATCCACATTTTAGTGCAGAGTATTTCAATTCTACATATTGTGTTATAAATAATATGCATAGCGACTGCCCTCTTCCTGAGACAAGACTTTTGCAATTATTTTAAATAGTCCCTTTACAGCACTCCTACCTAACCACAGTAATAGTGAGCATGTCAGCGATTAGCTTAAGCTAATTAAAAGGGTTATGGTAATTCAAAAACAGAGTGTTGCAGCGCTATGAGGCACTTCAGTAGAAACTCTGGGGTTCAGTTCGGCTTTCAAGAGGTTTCATTCACTCAGTGTGGATGCATGTAGACGTGCGGTTACACAGAAACACAAAACATGACTTACATCGTCACTGAGAAGCTCTGTGTAGTGTCGGGGAGAGAATCTGTCCACCCAGAGTCGGGAGGTTTGTCCCTCCATGTCTTCAGGATCGTAGTTCTCTCCATCGTCTCTGCTTTCAGGCTGAACGAGCTCATCGTTCACACTGCTGGAACGTGACACAAGATACATAAACAAAACCATGTACTGCTGCTACTGGATGTCATCGGACTGTTGATGTGTCAGTGTGACAGAGACAGGCGGTGAGTTACCTGGCCAGCAGATCGGTGACACGCTGAGATTCTTCCATAATTTGCTGGTGGCGCTGCAGGATTTCAAAGTAAGAGAAGAAATTTAACCAAACTTGCAATCTCAGCAGCCTGAGAGTTACAACATATCTGCGTCTGTTGATCTGAAATACATCAATTTAATAATATCAAACATTTGCTCAGGAAAGTAAGCATTGTTCTGTATCAGACATTTAATGTAGATCTACTCTGTTGATATGACAATGGTTGTTCTAATCTCTGTATTTGGTTGATAATGATCCAATGTTTGGATTTAGAGAAACCGACTAAAGTTTTAGCACCTGGAATTAATGAGAATCAATAGTGTGTGGAGGCTACTTGGCAGATTATTCACAAACAGCAGCAGCCTGGTCACTCACCCTCTCTGCCTCCTGCTCTCTCAACACACCTATTGGCACTGCCAGCAGCCCCAGTGCACCCTGGGAGTTTGGTAACAATCTGGAGTCCACCACCTGGAAAAACACACACACACACACACACACACACACACACACACACACACACACAAATGCAAAAAAATATGTATAACGAACACAGGGACCTGATGTGTGTTTGCTGAGAATGAATCAGTATTCAGGACGAGATGCTGCCAAAAGCATGCTGTGTAACGTTCAACGTGCTGAGGAGTTTAACCTTTGTCCCTGTGTCTTCCGTTTGTCTGAGGTAGATCCGACTCCCCGATGAGTCGGTCACACTGACATACTCTCCATCTAAAGGAGGCCGCTTCAGCACATGCAGCGATGCTGGCGCCGCTGTGGGACGTCGCCTGGGCGTCTCTGGGATTGTAGCAAAGCCACTTATATCCAACGCGGCGGGGGTTGACCTGAAACACACAAACATGTTCAGAAGTGTGTTTTTAAATCAAAGATATATTGTTCAATCAAATGTGAAACATGTCATCGCATGCTTCAATAGGACAAAGTTATGTCTTTAGATTCCTACTTTTTGTCTGAGCAACATGTTAGAAAAAAACTAAAATCCTACAGGTTGCATTGAGCAAATGTTTGGTAGTTTTACTTGACACATTCTCCGAACTATTAATCTAATTACCTCAATTGTCTGTTAATTTCAGTATCGAAACAAGGAGTGCCTGAAAACCACCAGGATGCAAATGATCTTGTATAAAGTGCTCAAAAAGCACATAAAAATGATCAACTTTAAAAGATGAAAACAAAAGAAATACTTCAATACTACACCGGTGACGTGTCACCAGCTGCAGCTCTCAGGCAAGTAAGTGCTTTTGTGTCTCTATAAATAGCAGACGGCCATGTTTCATCCCTGTGATGTGTTGCTTTGAAGTGCCTCTTATTTGTTTTTGATCCGAGTGTCTGCCTTTTGCATAAACCAAGTATTCTGTGTAAAAAGAAACCATCTGCCTCCTACTGATGTCTTCCACTCACACTGCGTTGATCACCGGCCCATGCTTCGCTCCTACCTGAGGTTGCCAGGTGTTTCGTACTGCTCCGGAGAGGACGGCGGTGAGATGTCATCACTCTGCGACGGGGCTTTGCTCTCTTGAGTCTGCAGTGAGTTGAACAGTCGCTTGACCACTCCCGCGTCCTGCTTCTTCCGCTTCGCCTTCGGGGCTGCGGGTGCAAAAGTCAGATTCAACAACCATCAAACACGACAAGGACGAACGAGACCAGTGTGATCTGAGGGTGAACTCACTGATGGACGGATCCACCAGCAGGTGCTCTACGTCACGAATGTCGCTTTCTGGAAGCTGCTTCTGACGTTTCCCCGGTTTGGAGGATTCCTCTGAGCCAACACACATAAATAAATAAACAGACAGCCGAGACAATCACTCTGTTACGAGGAGTATCTCACATATTGTACCAATAATGCACACAACATCTCACAGTAAGGACATTACTTTCACAGTCTACATTAATAACTTCCATCCCACTGTCTGGGGCTCTATGCAGCCACTAAAATATAAAAACCCACAGAACTTAATTCAATCACAGATCAAATGCTTCCAAGAGATGTGTCAGGTTGAATTTTGATGCACATAAACTCGTAAAATGATTCACAAGACATATTAAATACACGTAGGTATATGTGATATATTCTCAGGCAAACTACTTAAAATTAAAGCAAACTAGGTGTTAAATGCACAATTTTTGTGAGTTTGATGACTAAACGAGAACTGTTAATTGTGAAGTTCAGTAAGTAAAATGAACAACAACAGATCAAACAGAGATGGAGGTCTGCAGTGTAGAAGTACAATTAAAAATGTTACTAAAGTACAGAAGTAAAAGTACTTAATTATAATCCAGTAATATGATTATAATTACTGATGCATCATTGTGCACATCACTTTAATATTGCAGCTGGTAACAGGTGGAGCTTATAATATATATATATATATATATATATATATATATATATATATATATATATATATATATATATAT
>NW_022280058.1:1907996-1934775 GCF_004355925.1 Anarrhichthys ocellatus | reverse complement strand
TATATATATATATATATATATATATATATATATATATATATATATATTTAAATAGAAAAATATAGATGTTATTGTTTGTATTTATAGTCTGAATCTGCAAATAAAATGTCAAATAAATGTAGTGAAGTAAAAAGTACAGTATTTCTCATTGGAATGAAGTAGAAGTATGAAGTAAAATTAGCAGAGAAATAAATGTACTCAAGTAAAGTACAAGTACTGTACCTCAAAATTGTACTTAAATGCAGTACTTGAGTAGATGTAGCCTACTTGGCATCACTACACTGGGTTGTACTATAGGTTTATGGTGAAGTTAAGCTCACGGGTCAGGTGTGAGGGGTGTGGAGTTGAATGTAAAAGTTTAAACTAAAGACTGATACGCCTTCCATTTCTCAGTTAACGTCGTCCTTCACCTTCCAGCTGAGCCAACGCGTCCAGCTCGTCGGCGAACTGGTCGTCGAAGTCGTCCTGTATCCCGTACATTTCGTCATATTCGTCCATGTCGGCTCGGACAGGTACACGAGACAAGCAGCGACACGGCAATGTGTTTAACTTGAAGACAAACACACACTCCTCTCATTAATATTTCCTTCGCGACTTCAGCAGCAGATTTGACGGAGCAGCAGACTTCCCGGCAATTGTTTTGTTGTTAAGGATCACTTCCGGGTAAAGCGATTCTTCTTCTTCTTCTTCTTCTTCTTCGTGTGAATGTTTGCAGTGTAGACGCTGCTGAGCGTGTTACTGAACTTCACAGGATACAAACTGAACTGTCGAGCTGACATTACTGACATTACTGCCGAGCCACATACAAAACACCAAAAAATCATCATTGACTGATAAATTACATACATGGAAAACCAGTCAAGACTTCTCATAACATTTAACACTTTTTTTTTCACATTTTGATATTAGTTTAGTTAGTTTACAATTCAAAATGTACAGTATACAGCAACATATGATTAAGTAGTCTGGGGGGCCGTTCTGGCTCAGTTTTCCCCTGAGAGAGAGAGCGAGAGAGAGAGAGAGAAAGAGAGAGAAAGGCTGAGACAGAGATGCACTTCCTCCTAAAATGTGAAACATTCAATAAACATGTACTTTAAAAAATTCAAACTCTGTAATTTCAGATTTTAAAGAATTTAGTGACATCTCAAAATTAAAAATACTCCTAGGAGAAGGAGATGGGGCATCTCTTGCTACCCAATATCTATTAACATACCAGGACCTGAGGGACAGTGAGTGACCTACACTCACACACACACTCACACACACACACACACATACACACACACTATATTTATATAATTCATTATCAATCTAGACGTTATATTAATGTTATTGTATGTTTAATTTTTTTTGATGCTTTGGCAATACTGTTTCTAAACTTTCATGCCAATAAAGCCAAATTGAATTGAATTGAATTGAATTGAGAGAAAGAGAGAGAAAGAAAGAGAGAGAGAGAGCTGGTGTATTCATATTTATACTGCTGTCTACTTGTACTTATACCTTCACTTTATATTTTGGTGACTGCTGCACATGCTCATATTGTATACCGTAGTGCATCCATATCTTCCTCTCACTGTTTTGTTTTTTTACTTATAAAAGTTTTTGTTTCACACGAACCCTTTGTTCATCTTAAGCTTTTTTTTAAGAAAGAGAGAGAGATTAATGATGATGTGTGTGACATCAGGATGTCTCCATCGCCACCATCTGCTCCTCACAGCAAACACACACTGGCCAGCAGTTTGTGTGTGACACTGAGTTAATTTCACGTCAGGAAGCACGAAAACAAAGTTAACTGTTTCTGTCTTTTCCTCTCTGACTAATCACTCAGGGAAAAATGTCAATATGTCTTAAAAGTAAAAAAAAAAAAAAAGAAAGTATATTCAAATCAAAGAAGTCACACTTCTCTAGTTCTTCATCATTCATCATGGTGGTATCTAAGGAGGTTTCCAGTAAATTAAATATGGAGATTTAACATTTTTTATCATAATGAAATATATAGTTGAAAAAATAAGTAATCGGAAAAGTTAGTTGTGATATTATATCTGTATGTCTTGAATAGTCATACATCTTTTCTTCTCATCATGTTTAATCAATTAATAGTAAATGTGGTATATAATAAAACAGTAATATGCAGTAATATGATATATAATAAATCTATTTTTTATATATGCTATACCTTGCAGACTCTGCTGCTACTAATCACATCTTATTTTATTTTAAAAATATGATAGCAATGTGTACACTTATGTAGTATTTATAGTGATTTATAAGTGATGTAAAAGTCGCACGACTATTAGGAAGGATGTATTTTACAGTGACATTTAAAACTTAAAACCTTTAATACTAACTTCTCCAGCTCAGGAGATTTCCCCACCTGGTTATTGGTATTTCCAAATGTTTCTCAAGCTTAAATTCCATGCATCATTTCTCAGTAGGGCTGTTGTAATATGTCCAACAAGTAAATACAGGGAAGATCCCAGAGTACATGCAGTCAAATTAAGCAAATAAAGCTTAGATTCTCATCCAAAAATATCAAAGAATATGTATAAAATCTTGGATTATATTATAGGATTTATTTCTAAAACATCATTATCATAAGCCAATAATGGAAATCCACAATGGATCTATCCCAGAACATGTAATCATGTGAAGAAATGTCTCTTAAAAAATCGCCCACACTAATTTTTGAGTAAGATTGGGTGTCATTTCAAGCTGTCTGAGTAAAAACTTTTATAGTGACTGATTCCTAAAAGTTACTGAATGAAACTATAAACAGTTAAGAAACTGTTTAACTGTTTCTCTTACACACACACACACACACACTTTCACAGACCCTACTAAGCACTTACCAGCAGATGTTTGTGTGTTAAAAATGCTAATGATTGTATACTTGTCATCGCCAATGATTGACCATCTGTGTGTGTGTGTTCGTGTGAGTTTGTGTGCATCAGCGTGGACTCTAGTCCACAAGAGCATCTGCTGTACTCCACTGCTCACCCACGCCATGCACTCCATTATCCCCTAGCACAGCATGTGTGTCAGCACTGAAGGTGCCACATTAAGGTGATGTGTTTAATCATCAATTCAACCAAAGGACTGCCCCCTTCACACGTACAAGAAACACGAAACACTCACTTTCTGTAACGGCGAGGTCAGCTCGTGGTTCAGCCGAGACAAGACTTCTACCAAGGGCCGGAGTGTGTGTGCTTGACTGTGCGTGTGTGTGTGTGTGTTAATGCCAGTAAGCTTTGTGTTGAAGGGGAAGTGAGCCGCGTCTGTTGGTTTCCAAAATTTTTAGGGAGTGTAATGTGTTCATCTTTGTGTTTAGGGTGTTTGCAGAGCAGGTCGACAGTGTCTGATTGTGAGAGGCAGTTAATGAGAGTGACTGCACAGGTGTAATTCGACAGGTGTGTGTGTGTGTGCATGTGTGGTAATACAAGAAGTGGGGTTTTGGTGTATTTTTAAGTGTGTGTGTGTGCATTGCTGTGAACATTGAGGATGTCAAACTCCACCACCAACTTCTACGCCCTGACTCAGTCCTTCAGCTCCTCTGACATTATTGTCATAGTAACCTACTTTCTTCTTAACATCGCTGTCGGCATCTGGGTGAGATATCTGTGGTGTATATATACATATGTGTGTGTATGTGTGATGTGTGTGTATGTCTGTGTGCGTGTGACATGTTCTGGATGCTCGAGTGTAACAGTTTTCTCTGTCAGTCATCATGCAGGGTGAGCAGGAATACTCTGAGTGGATATTTCTTGGCTGGACGGGACATGGCGTGGTGGCCGGTGAGTGTGTGTGTGTGTGTGTGTGTGTGTGTGTGTGTGTGTGTGTGTCGTGATCTGCTCTGTAACATCTCGCTTTTTCTGATTAAAAAAAAAAATCTGATCTGCAAATATCAGTAAGATTTGATATTATTGCAAATAAATTGGTGGGTTGTGCTTGGCAGATTTAGCCAAAATATATATTGATCCTGTATACCTGAAGTGTAATTTGTGGATTGGTTCAGACTGAAATATTGTACATTTTATTCCATGTATTTATCTGACAGATAGTTGCTTTTCAAATTAAGACTTTACATTAAAAACAAATGATAAACTTATAAAATACAACACATTGATAAAGATTAAATTAGCTGTTCCCAGCCTTTTGGGGTCGTGACCTCTTACAAAAAGAAGCAATATCTGGTCGGGGTCTCTTATGGTGAGTCTGAGATTTTAGCAGCTCCTCTAAATTCCTCAGTTTCATTTAAATAAAAGACCCAAAAAGACCCAAAATGGGTGAAAGAGAAAAGTCCAACAAATGAATACAAATGTGTGTATCAGATGCATTAATCTTGTAAACCACTGGACTGAACTAACTCTAAATAATGCAGTTAAAATTAGCTCCACCCCAACTAGCCACAACAGTAAAATGCAATTTTTGCATTGATGCATCAGCCTTAACAACAATATGATAGTATATTATCAATCTTTCTGCAAAACAAGTACTTTTACTTTTTAAAGTGCCGTTTAAGTAAGCTTATCTATGCAGGACTTTTACATGTAAAAGAGTATTTTTTAAATTGCTGTATTGCTACTTTTATTTGAAATATCTCACCGGTATGCGCAGATTGGAGCGTCCCTCTTTGCCAGTTCAGAAGGCTCAGGTTTGTTTATTGGTCTGGCTGGTACCGGAGCTGCTGGAGGCATCGCTGTCACGGGTTTTGAATGGAACGTGAGTAGACAAACACACGCACACATCTTTCCACTCAACAAAACACTATGTGACGCTCCTCTATCTATTAATACTAAATAAACACAATATAGATGGAATGAAGCAGAGCTAGCCTGCTAATCCATGTGCATGTTATTTCTTTTGTATTACAGTAATAGGGTTGACTAGATAAACAACATACCGCTCCAAGAACTAATCTCCCATTTGAAGCTGAAAAGAAATCAGTTAAAATAAGTATTTGTAAAAGTGGGTTGTACCTAATAACCTCTCTCTAGTCTGTCCAGACCAATTTATTTTTGGCTGGTGCATTTGGGTTTTAACTTCCTTCAACAGCTGTTGCAGACAACCTGCTGCAGAGAGCGGCAGCAGAACATTTCTTATCCTTTACAACTGTATTAGGTGGTGTGCAGAACATGAGGCACACGTCAGGCAACTGTACAAAGGCTTGCACATGCAGAGCACCTACAGAGTTCAAAGATGTATCTCAGTTTTACCAGAGAGATTTATTATCTCCTGAGGCGACTCTTGTGGACAATCTGGTCAAAGCTCTGTGTCGTCTTTCCTTCTTCCTCTCAGGCCACCTATGTGTTGCTGGCTCTGGCCTGGGTATTTGTGCCTGTCTACATCTCCTCAGGGGTTAGTTTGCACACACACACACACACACACGCACAAACACACGCACAGATCTATGTCTGCTTGTTAAGGCAGGTTCAGGAGGTACCTTTAGGTGCCAAGAGTCATTCTCTTTGCCAGCATTCCCCACCTTGAAAATTCCCCAAAAGGGTGTTTCACTACACCACACACACCAAGTGTGTCATACACATGATCATACTGAGCCCCTAAGTCTCTACTGTGTAGATGTGGTGTGTTGAAGAAGTTGAAATGTGTGTGCGTGTGTGTGTGTGTTCAGATCGTGACAATGCCAGAGTACCTGGGCCGTCGTTTCGGAGGAGAGAGGATCAGAACCTACCTGGCTGTCCTCTCACTGCTATTGTCCATCTTCACAAAGATATCAGTACGACAAAGTCACGCACACAGAGGCGGCATCACACTTACTATTCGCCTGCGTTGGCTTTCCAGCATTTAACTTCGCCTGCTATGAGATTGAATCTTTGTTGTGTTTCCATCTCCAGACTGACCTGTACTCTGGAGCCTTGTTTGTTCAGGTGTGTCTGGGATGGAACCTCTACCTGTCCACTGTCCTCATGCTGGTGGTCACTGCTCTCTACACTATAGCAGGTACACAAACAACCACACACACAATTACATCTGGTGAAACTGATACATTGGGAAAAGATTCCCACAACACACACTCGTTTTTTTTCAGGTGGTCTCGCTGCTGTCATCTACACCGACACTCTACAGACATTGATCATGATTATAGGGGCAATCATCCTTACAATCACTGGTATGTACAATTACCTTCATTTATAAACCAACGCAACAACTGCAGTTATTTTTAAGGAATGTGTAGTTACAGTTGTGTGTTCCCCGTCTGCAGCCTTCAACGAGATTGGTGGCTACAGCAACCTGGAGCGTGTGTACAGCATGGCGGTGCCAAGTAACATCATTCCCAACAGTACCTGCCACCTGCCACGTGAGGACGCCATGCACCTGTTCAGAGACGCCGTCACTGGAGACCTGCCGTGGCCCGGCATGACTCTGGGGCTCACAATACTGGCCACCTGGTACTGGTGCACTGACCAGGTACATGTATGCACAAACACAGGCAAAAACAAGCAGGAACCACCACTGCTGCAGATGTTTCTTATAGTGCAGTTCCTCTAATGGCCACTAGAGCCCTAATAATAATAATGTGTTCTTTTTTTAAAAGTAGCTGTGTCTATTTAAGTTTTGGCAGTTTTTGACCTACCATCTTAAAACTGGGGAAGCCGGCATGAAGTAATATCACTGCCTCGCCTAACTGGATTCATTTGAATCCAGTGGCATATTTGGAAATTAAACAGAAAGTGAACAAGAGGGCTGTCTGTAAACTATCCATTGCATTTAAAAAAAACTGTGTTCACTCAACCACAGTAAGTAAGGTTGGTCAAAGTTGAACAAGGAAGTAGTCCCACACACAGTTTTGGTATTTCCTTTCCTTTCAGTATGACAAACTTTCCCGAAAGATTGAGATGTTAACGGCTAACTGTTAATTTACCTGAACTGGTTGAGGCAACAACAGAGCTGAGTCAGCAACAATTTGTCTTTTTATTTACAGCATTCACTTTTGGTACAACATCAGTGTAAAATTGCTTATATACCAGTTATCAACACAGTAGCCCTACCCTAACACCATCAGTAACCAATCACAGTGGTTTCAACACCAGAGCCGGAATCTTATATCAGACATAATCGGTGATGCATGTCGCAGATACACCACATCTTTGTAGGTTGGATATGGAAAAATAATATTTACAGTGAACAATTCGGAAAAAGAAAAGCAGTTGAGGTAATTAAGAAATATTTGTTCAAAGGATTGTCAACAAAACTGAAGTGCTTGAGTTGGCAGAGGGGATCTCACTAAACGCTGACTGGTTATCATCGACAAAATACACTTCCTCTTGTAGAAAGGGATCCATGCTTAAAGTTGTGGGTTTATTTCCTCCCAGGTATCAGTGTCTGCCTCTAAAATGAATTATCCCCCAGACACCAGTGACACCATCCAGTCTGAAGCCTTTAGCATGGAAACATTGATTTTGAAGGTGATGAGAATAATTGACAGACAACACCTAAAAACATATTAAATCAAACTGCCAACTCTTGTTGACATAGTCAGAAAGTCCCAATTCAATAGTTGTTGTATCTTGAGCCTCGAGGTTTGAAAACAGGAAATGACACACATGCCAGTGATAGAGAAGATTCCACACTGAAGAGTCACCACTGTCTGCATCAGCAATCGTCCTCATGTTCCTGTGCTGGCCCACAGTTCTACCTATTATTTTGAGATGCTTTCTTCTGCGATGCTCCACCTCGTGCCCTTAAGTGTCTTAAATTGCTCAGTTTTGAGAAAGATAGTCCCAGTACCCCTGATGGGTTGCCTGGCGGCTGTGCCAAGGCACCATCCGTCTTCCTGTAACCCGGGCTGTGGCGACGTGGCGACCGGCCAGAGCGTGTCTCTACGCGCAGCTGGCCCGAATCCGGCTGCAGCGCTTGACCCTGCCAGTAACGATGTCCTCCGATCACCTGGACATCAGCTCGGGCGGGGCGGTGAAAACTTCCTGGTTTGGCGATGACTACTTTAGGTGCTCTCTGTCGCGCATCATGACCTGGAGATTTGGAGGTGTGGAACAACTAGACAGAGAGAAGAAGCAGAGAGTGATGAGTATAGGACATCATGGAGTCCAGAAGAGTTGCACATGGTGTCTATTTGTGAGGTTACAGGGGACTGGAAATCCTCCACTACCCATTTCACACATGGAATACCTCAGGGATCAATCCTCGGCCCTTTACTTTTCTATTTCAGCTTCCACTTTCTGTATAAAAGCTAGATGGTCTTAAACACATAATGGGGCCCAAACAGTACATTGTCAGTGCTATGTGGGCCTCTTGAAAAATGGGGGAAATGGCTACATGGCTATGACCACAAATACGTTTTTTAAATCAACGTTTTTATCCTCTTTTGAAATATGGAAAAATATTCACAATAGCAGTTGTATCATCACAGTTTCGGTTTATTTACACAACACAGAAACTTTCCTTTTTGATCGTCATGTGAATTCTGTTGTCTGAAACTCAAAAATTTCCAAAATGAATTATTTTGCGAAGCCCGGAAACTGTAAGCCATGCTTTTATTTCATTCCGATTAGACAACAGACCAATTTAGCACCTTTACAACGTTTTAGATTGGATTTTTTGAAATTGTCACGATTGTTAAGGGATATATGGGAACTTGCTCGTGACTGTATTTCTAATCTGCTAATCCCTCTCCAAAAGACACATTATTTTAGAATTGCATTTAGTTAAATTGTTTTCATTTTGTGCTTTTACTGCATTTGTTCTTTTAATGGTATCTGGTAAATTGCATTTTATTTGAATCTATGTATATTTCATGAAACTATTAATTTCTTTGGTTTTACATCTTACTGAATAAAGTTAGTACTATTATTGTTGTTATTTGTGTTCCTCTGTGTGTAGGTGATTGTACAACGATCCCTATCTGCTAAAAACATGAGTCACGTGAAAGGAGCATCAATCCTGGCTGCTTATCTGAAGATGCTGCCCTTCATCTTCATCGTCCTCCCTGGCATGATCAGCCGAGCTCTCTATCCAGGTGCGTGCACACACGCATTTTGGAAAAGGAATGGCATGTTCACTGTGAGCAGGTAGTGGCTTGCTTTTAAACTGCTGCTGAAACGCACCCTTTTTAGTGGGATTTATGTAAACGTGTGAGAGAGTAGGACTGAACCACCTGCTTGTTCATAACAAACATTAATCCTGCGAACCTCTGCCCTTGTTTTTGTCAGTGTTTTCTCATTTAACATTTAAAATGGATGTGAAAGATTAAGACAAGCATTCAAGATATTCAATTTACAACAAAGAGAAACTGCATGTTCTCCCAGTTAAGAAGCTGAGAGTTGCATTTCTGCTTGAATTTTATGTTAGTCACTTAATTGACTAATCATTTCACCTCTACAATTAACTTTTCATCCTAAAATTAATCTGTTGATTATTTCAATTCAACTAACCACTTAATTGTTTAGTCTTTAAAATATAAGAGAACAGTTCAAAATGACATCACAATTTCCCAGACCCAGGTTTTGGATCAACAGTCTAAAAAAAATCTAAATATTTACATTGTTATGAAACAGAAAAAAACAGCAAACCCTCACATTTGACAACCTGGAATTAGCAAACACGTGGCATATTAAAAAGTTAAATTCTTGGCAAGAATTATCCGTCAACTGACTAAGCGATTAATTGAATAGTTGTGTCAAAATCAAAGGATTATAAATATTGTCCTATATAGTATAATACTATTGTATTTACTATTGTATACATCCTATATAATATAATACCTGTCCAATGTGCCTATGTGGTGACTGGTGTACTTGTCTGCGGAGCTGCTGCGATTGGCGGATGAGGTCAGTGCTGTCTTCTGATTGGCTGGGCGGCCGCAGATCCAGCATGCTCTGGGAGAAGCGTGCCATCATGTTGACCCCATCTCCTTGGCGATTCCCGCGCCCTGATCCTGTCGTCGCTCCGTTGATCAGCGGGTCACTCAGCTCCGGCTGGGAACCTTCATAAAACTCCTCCTCTGACGCTGTGGAGTTGCTTGAAGGACCGTCATTGGCTGCTCGGTCACACAAGACCTTGGTGCTGTCTTGGCTGCCCTCACCCGTGCTGCCAGAGTCCCTGCCGGCCTCCTTTGATGTTAAGCGGCCACGAACGGGCGGCAGCTCCTTGTGGGTTCCCTTTTGGTTGAAGCCCTCGAGACTTTCCAACTGGTCCATTTTCATCAAAGAGACCTGTGGTTGGCCTGGCTGCTCCGAGGTGGTGGGTTCTATGACTAACTGCAGAGTGCGGCGTTTAGGAATAGGAGGAGCTACAGTTTGAGTCTCGGGAGTTTGTTCGTCATTGTTGGTCGGCTTTGTATCGGCAGTAACATCGGATGGTGATGGTGCATTCGGTTTGTGTGTGTCTGGTGTTAAAGGTGTGTTAGGCTGCTGAGGGGGGCCACTGGAATCTGTTGCATCAGTTTGGTCTTTATTCGGAGCTGTGTGCGTTTTCTCTTCGGGTTGTTTGTTGGTTGGACTCACAGGAGTAGAGACGTCTGCACTCGTATTCCCGGAAGGATTTTCTGCTGCTGCTCCTGCAGCGTTTGCATCCCCACCTGAAGCAGGTTTCTCAGTCTGTGGTGGTTGCGTCAGTGCAGAGCTGAAGCAAATAGCCCGGCTGGTCTCAAACCTCTCCGACCTCTGTAAGTGAACCTGATTGGCCCGCTTTTCATCCCTAATGTTGATAAAACCAATCACGTCGCTTGGTGGGTCTGGCTCCGGCCAGATGGGCAGGTACGGGATCAGGTACGCTTTCTCCAGATGGGCTAATCCCGGATGTAAGGGGGGCTCTTCAATGACATTTCTGAGACGGCTTTTCGTAAACTTAAGCCCAGTGGGATTCTTGTTGCTGGAATTTTGATCAGAAGGAGTGGAACTTGTGTAGGTTCCAGTGGCAACAAGGGCATATTTGGGATTGATGAGCTTCCTAGCAATAGCAGCTGACACCGGAGCAGGAGCTGCCTGAGGGACCGGGTCGGGGATTGGTTCATCGGCCATGGGGACCTTGTTTAGAGACACACCTCTGGACACGAGGTAAAGGTCACCAAACTGCAGGTCGAAGGTCTCCACTGCCTGTCCTGTGATCACAGTGATGAGGTTACGGTCCAAACGGGACGAGGACCAGGTGAAGCTGGAGGAACAAAGACATGGAAACATGAATTCACAGCAGTGACTCCCTTATTTACACGCTTATCTGACAGGTTTTCAGATGTTTTTTCTTACTGAATTTGGTTTATGTTTGTCACGTTTAAACTCTTTCTTTTATGTCACAACTGAGAGAACCCAGCTTCTAGTTTTATCATTACACCAAATATTTGTACCCCGAGGTCACGTATGACTTTATGCTCTGTGCATGATTTCTTCACGCTTCTTTTTAACTTCAACATTATGAGAGCATAGAGATGTAATGGTGAATAATAGATAATTATAGATGATAATGACGAACCAAAAGGCTGTGTGTTGAAGGTTTATAGTTGTGGAAAATGCTGCAGCAATGCCATTGTTGCAACATGCCCGAGAAAAGGACAGTGGGTAACCCAAACTGGATTTTTTGCTCATGTGATGATGGCATATTTCAAAGTATTTTAAAAGCATTGTTTGTCAGAACATTAGACAATATTGGTGACAACTGTTGCTGTCCCTGTGTAGCATTCAGCCTATTTATCTCAGTGTTCCAGATGTTATGAAGCAATTTGGCCAACAGTTGCCTATTTACACATCCAGCAGACATGGAGCAACATTGGCATTCATTTAATTGTGTGTTTTTGGCACCCCGACAAATATTCTCTCTAACGCTAACTTTGTCTCTCTGCTGTTTGGTGCTTAGCAGGTAGCTTAATTTTGGCTTTTTAATGCTTTTATACTGAAAATTGCTGCTGAAAACTGGGTGAGAGCCGTCACACTGAACCAAAACAATAAAGTCGCGAGCCAGAAAACAAAAAAACTGTGAGCTGAAAGTTACTAAAATGCTCCTTAAAGCTCTTAATGCGCCGCCTTTCACGTGTCACAGTTATATAATCCATGTTAATACATGAATAAGGATTAGAGCAACATACTGCTCACCTGTATGAACCAGAGATGGCTTTGTCTCCATCTACCAGCAGGAACTTCTGGCTCAGTGCTCCACGCACCTTCTGTGCTGACCGTGTGAAGAACTCCACACCTCCACAGCAGCGTACGCGCAGATTCTATACATACATACACACACACACACACACACACACACACACACACACACACACACACACAAGGTTAATGCTATGTAAAGAGAGGGCTCTTGGGGATTTAGTTTTGATGGGAGGAAGGATATTGGTGAACAAAAGGGAAATAAAGGCGACAACAGAGTAGGGAGACGGGGAAAAAAACAAGAAACAGTTCTTCTTTATTAATACCACCATAACATGTTGTTGGCTGACTCTGGAGGTTGGAGCATGGACTGAATGTATGTGCACGCTTGTGCGACACACCCTGCGGTGTTTGTCTTTGACCCTGTGATAAGGGTGTGGTTCCTGGCCGAGCGTTACCTCGTGAATGTTCTGTGTGAAATCTCACAGGGGATGCTGGGCACAAGAGTCATAACAACAGCAGAGATGGCAGATAAGAAAAAAAGTTAAAAGAGAGGCCTGGCGGGTTAACGATGTGAGGAAGGAAGAAAGACAAACATGTTGCAGAAATTAAAGTGAGAGCGTGCATGGTTTATCTAATTGTCTGCAGCACAGACAGGAATGTGCTTATGGTCTTCCCCGTCCAAAACATTTCGAAAAGCCCCAATGAAACATTAAGTGTGTTCTGTCTCGAGCTAAACCAGTTCATCTCAGAGAGGCGAAGAACAACAAAGACATTCAGCCTGTGGCAAAACAACTAGCTGGTGCATGCATCTTATTAAGGCTTGCAGGCAAAAACCTGTTTCACTACGTCATTCAAATGCCCTTCTTTTTTTCCCCTTGTGTTTGTAATATACTTATTTTGGAGATGGGTCTTTAATGAAACATATTTTGTTTAAAACGTTGGAACTGGAGCATTGTAAAATAAATAGTTTTCTATTATTATATACTTATCAGGACTAGCCATCTGTCCAACTAGCTCATCCCCCAGCTTATCAAAACATCATCTGTGTGTGTCTGTGTGTGTGTGTGTGTGTGCGTGCATACCTTTAGGTGTCCACGGTGCATATCAGCTCTGGCACACATGGAAAGAAAGCAGGGGACTGAAGCCATGTCAATAATAATGTATACAGGAACTTTGCGTCTGTAGGATGCATCCAGCAGGTCTCGAAAGATATCCACGTCTGTGAACACATCCATCACCACAGCTATCGCCTACACACACGAAAACACACACAGAGGAAACCACAAAAGGCGTTAGTGTTTCCTGGGTTTGATTTGACAATATTACCCTCATTAAATCCTCATAAAAAAAGCTGTGCACTTATGAGAACTGCATCTAAAAAGTACATCAAAACTGTCAAAGACAAAGAACATGTCTGAACATAGATGTCCCATAAGGAGAGTGCTAGACACAAACGGTGCTGTGCAGACTGGTGAAGTGTCTGGACAGTGTGTGTTATGTGGGTTCAACAATACAATACTAGTGAGAACATGGTACTCTTCACACCGCGCTGTCTATGCACATTTGAACCCAGTTTAAAATTTAAAACTGCAGAACTAGGTAATTAAGCGAATAAGCTGATCTAGAAAATAGCTCTGGAAAAAGCCAGTTTGTGAACCTTGAGGTTAGAATATATAACAGATTTCAAACCAACTTTATTGTGATTATACTTGTGTACAATGAATCCTAGAAGACGTTTTAAAAACTAAAAGATAGAGAAGATAGTTTGTAATAAAAAGCAGAATAATTTGATGACGTTGGCGTGTCGTAAGCAGTGAAAAAGTATTTCACTCCACAACTGAATCAATTCATTCCAAGGTTTTTTTACTAGACTTCTATGTGTGCCTGCTCCAGGACTAACTTGAAAGTTAAAGGTTATGTACGTAGTGCTGGCATGAGAACTACTGACGTCAGAGCATTTTTATTCCACCGGCGTGGCGAGATCACACTTGTTTTATTGAAACTTCGTTGTGTGCATGTGAGAAAAGAAGGAAGCGAGACACTGGATTCAATTCAGTCCAAATTTACGCCCTTGTCAGATGATTTTTGGTAGATGTAATTTAGCCTGACGCACTGCAAAGCTGTCAGCAGGGTTTGTGGGGAAAAAACAGCAAAGGAAGTCAAACCTCTGGTTGAAACAATCCTTCTTAATCAGTCACTGATTTAGCATACTACCATGTAAACAAAAACAACTAACAAAGTAATGCAACACAAGATTATTTTCATTATGAATTAATCAACTAACAGTTTAAAACCCAAAGATATGCCGTTTACGATCACATATGACACAGAGAACTGCAAATCCTGACATTGGCGAAGCTTATAAAACGTATTTTATTTACTGTGTCAAACAAGCACTTCTTTGTAGTTTGTGGTGTTGTGGCAGTGAACTGCATTATACACTGAGCACGCAGAAACATATTGAAAACCATGATGTATTGTGGTGCATTCAATAGCACTGCAATATATACAACCTTATTTCAGTTTTTGTTGAGACTGGTTATTTGCGTGTTGACTCAGTGCTGTGGTAGCCTACATTTGCTGTGGTGTTTTGTACTTGATTGTATTATATTACGATGTGTTTTGTCCTCCACGTATACATAAATGCAGGAGCGAAATAGAAACATCTAGCAATATAACGTAATGCAATAGAACAACACAAGTGTGATCTCTGAAAACTGTTGAATCAACGCCTCTTTGACACATAAAAGTTACATAAGTTATACAAAGAGAGCATGGCCTTTGTTATTGCAGGGCTATTGTACTGGAAATTAGTGTTTTTTTTGTTTGCAGAGAACTTTAACTTCGTGTTTCTGTACTTTTCTGTCTGATCTGGTGGAGGTTCCCTCAACTTCATCAATCCCTGCATTATAAAAACATCATCATCTTCTTCACTGCCTACCCTCGTCGCTGACGCAATGCTCTTGCGCACCACCTCCTTGATGTGCGTGTGCCCCTCGGTTGGAGGCTGCGTGTACACGGCAACGCGCGTGACCCCTCGGTATGAGTTGGGCTCGGGCCAGCCGAGGTCCAGCTCCGCCACTGAGCCCTCCGACCGATCTGGCCAATACTGGAGCGACACCTCGCCGTCTTCCCCGAAGTTCCCGGACCCCGGCGTGATGTTCCCCGGCCCGGGTGTCTCTGGCTTCTGATGATGCTCGTGGCCTGGCCGGTATTCCTCCGCTGTATGTGCAATCCATTCCAGCTCCGGTTCCGAGAGGAACTCCCGCACACCCTTCTCGCGGACCAAGTCCCTGAACGCATCGCGGCCCTTGGTGACAAGCGCCTCGATCGCCAGCCGTTGATCCTCGCAGTAGAAAAACTCCGGTTTCCCCTCGCTCACGCGCCAGTTGACGTGGTGATTATCCAGACATTGGATCTGAGACAACGCCATGGCCCCGATAGATCCACGGGTCAATTAATAGTTAAGTACCAAAACCACTCTGACCCAGTTTCCACTCCTCGGTCCGAAGGGTCAAACCTCGAAAAGGTGCGATCTGTCATTCCGGTCCATAACGCGTCCGCGTGACCTGAGCTCGTGAGGTGGTAAACAGACCCCACCGGCAGCGATGGACTTTCACCTGAGGGAAATAAACCGATAGAACCGTCCCCGAGCACGGACTCTCAGATCTAAGGTTACTAACACACACACACACACACAAGCAGTCACGCACACTCAGGTGTTGATCGCACGGCGCACCTACGCGCCAGCGCCACGCCTTTCACCTGACAGGGGGCCGGAGGAATCCAGCGGCGGCCCGGTTCATGCGCTCCAGCCGCGGGGCCCGGCAGTCATGAAGGCAGGCAGCTGTCTGGGTGGATGAGTGCGTGTCTGCCAGTGAGTCAAACCTATTGGTATCACGTCGTGGAGAGAGAGACAGATAAGTAATTAATCCTCCTTTAAAAAAAAAAAAAAAAAAAAGAGTTGGAACTTGTTGGTGACTCAAGTTAACTTTTACGCTGACGAGCCACTTTTCCTCTTTTTGTCGGCTCGCCGTTTCAGCAGCTGTTCAAAGCACAAAAACACAACTGTTGAGTTCCCCGAAAGACAAAGTCGTGTCAGTAACGTGGCGCGGCGTGGCGCGTAGGAGTCTCAACTTTCACACAGTTCGAGTCCAAGTCGGTTCCTTCATTTTCCTTTTCCTCCAGACAGAAAGTTCATCGAGGTCCGGTACTTTGTGTGGACTCCCCGGTGTGTGTGAGTCTGCCTCTAGAATTTGGCAACGGAAGCTCAGTCACCGTGAACAGCTAGGCGGAATGTCCGGTAGTTGGTTCGGAAATACAGGCAGTTAACTCCACCCTCCTCCCGGAACAGAGGGGGGAACAAATCTAAATGTTCATCCCAAAACAGAAGAGTGTAATAACTAACTATGGGTCCATTGAGTTTTTATACTGTAATATAATGTACTCTTCCCTTAGAAGGTTATAGTTTAACGAGGATAATTATTCAAGTACAAGGCTAGTTTAATACTGATTTAAAAGAAAATAAGAATATAAAGGAAAACAATCTGAAGGAGGAGAATGTTATTACGTGGGTTAATTTCCTTTTTAGGTAATGCAGTGCAGATACCAAACTTGTGATTGCTGGTTAGTGACGTGTTACTGTTAAATATGCTGGATTTTTAGAGATAAAACAAATTACTCATGCATGTCTGGATCAGAGTTTATTTAAGATTAAGAGGTCAAGTTTAGGAATACCTAGAGATGCACAAAACAGACGGGTGACTTATTATGTGAGTCCACTTTTTTATCATCTAACAGATAGTTGAACTATAGAAATAAATGAAATTTAAAGAATTTAAACATCTCGTACATCTTATGAAATCACAGCTCAGCCTTCAGAGTGCAGATGTCCCATGAAAGAATGTGTATTGTTATCAGAGCAGGGTGGTATGCAGGTGTTCGTTTTGCACACGGGTTTTGTGTACATGCACGTTTGCGCACTGTGCGAGAAAAAAAAGGGGTGAAGTTACTAATAACTGTAACTGCAGCAGGATTTTGTGTAATTATACATGTACAGCTTTGTGCTTGTTTGGAGCGAAATATTGTAATTTCCAACATTATGATTGTAATAAAGGAGAACATTTTGTCATCTGTTGTACGTGAGCCATATTTAACTTCGAATAAAATTACAGAAGTTAACATAAATAATATAGTTCATTTAAATTAAAGTGCTTTTAATTTTACCCTAGATCCTTTACCTCTCTATAAGTAGAAATTAGAATTGAAACGTGAATTTTGTTACGTCTTCCACCCCTTTGTGTGAATGACTTGTGTCTTCATATTTCAGACACCGTAGGATGTGTGGATCCAGAAGAGTGTGTGCGAGTGTGTGGAGCTGAGGTGGGATGCTCCAACATCGCCTTTCCCAAACTGGTCATTGAACTCATGCCAAGTGGTGAGAAAACTGTTATTTCTAAATGTGTCGACTGCTTTGATAAGCTTCTTTTTTTTATCCACATGCATGTGTTCATCTGTGTGTCGTATTACAGGCTTGCGTGGACTCATGATAGCGGTGATGATGGCCGCTCTGATGTCATCGCTGACCTCCATCTTTAACAGCAGCTCCACACTCTTCACCATGGACATCTGGAAGAAGTATCGCCAACGGGCCTCGGAGAGAGAGCTGCTCCTGGTCGGCAGGTATACGTCACTCACAGACGGGAGGGTCAGCGGTCAGAGAACATCCGTCCTAAACCCTTGATGGTGCTAGCTGACATATGCACACTCTGAACATGCTGTGGAGGGACAACTTTTAATGTCAGGATCAAGGAAAAGAGAAGCTTAGAGGTGAAAGAGATGTATGTGTTTTGTTCCAGGATCGTGACTGTGATCTTGGTGGTGGTGAGCGTGGTGTGGATCCCCATCCTGCAGTCGGCCAACAGTGGCCAGCTGTATGTTTACATCCAGTCAGTGACGAGCTACCTCGCTCCGCCTGTCACCGCTGTGTTCACCCTGGCCATCTTCTGGAAGAGGACCAATGAGCAGGTAACACACAAACAAGTTGATTTCATTTTTTGGGGGATCCATTCATAGTTTTGTCTATAAAATTGTGTAAAATGCCCACAAAACGTTCCTATAATCACAATCCAATGAGATGTCTTTAAATTGTTAATTTTGTCTGATCAACAGTCCATAACCCAAATATATTTGATCAACACTAATTTAAAAAAAAGACAAAAATCTTCACATAAGCAGAAATGCATTTTTTCTTCAATAAATGACTCAAAAAACATTGGTGATCCATTGGTTTGGTGATTTGGTGAATCCATTAATCAACTGATCATTACAGCACTAATTACTGTCAGAAACATATAAGCACACTAGTATTTAATAATGAAAAAAACATAATTAAATCTTACTCCACAAACTCCTTCGGGGAGAACTACAACACAAGATATTGCTTTTCAACACAGGAAACATTCATTCTCACACACACCAAACTCAATTCAAAGTTTACTCCAGTCTGGACGCTAAACTACACTCATCAGAACATACTAGAGTTTAAAAGGTTTTCCTGCACTGTTTGTCCTCTCTCCCACACTGTACTGGTGTTTGTTTTTATTAGCCTCACATGGGATCCAGCTGCCAACATCTCTCGCTGCTTGGTGTGGAGCCCATGTGTTTGCGCACATGAATGTCTTTGTGTGTTACTCACTGGTTTTATGAAGTGTATTGTTTATTATTTCCTCAGCATGAGTGTGCTGCTCCTTCACTTGAATAGACGAAAGGGTTTCTGGCTGATAACAGTGTAGAAGTGAGGGAAAGTGTGATTATTAGAAGATAAAGCTTAACATAGGGAGGTAAAAGAGATAACACCGCTGTAGTAAAACTGTGTTTCAGCCAAAGGCAAATAACATTTTTGACTGCAAGTAAATACCAGTCCACTCAAGATTGAATCCCTGTTTTCTTAAGAGCACATCCTGGGTGTGTCTGCTCGCTGTGTGAACACGCTTTTAACTACTAAAATAAAAAGGATTTTCTTTCATAATGAAAGGGTTTTCCCCCTTTACACTTATATAACTATCACGACACTGAAAATGTCTAAATTGAACATTTTGCACAGTTTAAATCTATTTGCCCAGACGTCTTTTGACCTGCGAACGAACAAATCCATGCTTACTCGTCGGGGTTTGAAAATGTCACCCATTTTGTTTTGGATGTTTCCTTCTATTATGGCAAGTTAGTAGCACTGTTACACAAGAGGCAAGACCTTTTTTTATAAACACAGTAAGCATTTTGCTGTATGAAGCTTAGGTGTTGACTCATAGGGTCAAAGGGCACATCTTACCATGCAGGATGTGACACATGCTGACAAGTCTGAAACGGTAGAGAGCAGACAATACAGACTGGGAACATGACATGTATTCCTTGAACCAGAGCGCCAAATATAACTTGTAAAAATACCAATCAACCTTGTAATTAGTGTCATTACATCTAGACACACGTGGTGTCTGTATGTATGTATTCGTCTATATATCCCTTTGTATTAATCCTAGAAATTTTGGGATTAATGGTGTTTGATTTTTTAATCTATATATGAACTAAATCCTGAAAAACAGACCATTCTACAACAGTTATACAACAATAATAGCTGTTACATTTAATTATTTTTTTCCCTCATGTGGTACAATAGATCAAAGAGATAAATGGTTTGGAGTAATAAAATGGTTAGAAGGACAGGTGATTGCTTTGCGAGCTGTGACAAGGTGATTATTTTCATGTGTGGTAAGTCAAACCACACAGATCACATTCTTTGCTGAAGGTTGAACAAAGACGATGACAGAGAGTTATTTTTGTCACTGCACATGTGTGTGTGCTCAAGGGAGAAGTGACACGATGGTGACAGATTATCATGGTGGGAAAGTGAGAGTGTTACAAGACCGAACACACCCAAAATACTGAAGCATTCAGCAGCAGGATGTTCAGCATATTAATTCACATTAAGGCATGCAATGTAATCTGAGTACATGTGTGTGTGTGTGTGTGTGTGTGTTTGTGTGCACTCAGGGTGCGTTCTGGGGCCTGATGGTGGGTTTGGTGGTGGGTGTTTGTCGGATGGTGCTGGAATTTGCCTTCCCGCCTCCCAGATGTGGAATCGTGGACTCGGCACCCGAGATTCTGCGCAGCGTCCACTACCTCCATTTTGCCATTCTGCTCTGTGGACTCACTGCTATTGTTGTCACTGTAGTATCACTGCTCACACCGCCACCCAGCCACGAACAGGTGTGTTCACACAGTAAATAACAGACGTATTAGGGAAGCAATGCTTATGTGAGTATTTTGCTGTTGGTTCACCTGTAATGTTATATACTAAACATAAAAAAAGAGTTGAAACTGCGGTAAAGGAGCAGGTTTTATCTAAAGGTTGGCCTCCGTGTTATAGACAATCAAAGAGGCCAAACCTATCTATTATATCCAAAAGATCAACAATCAACCAAAGAGCAAAATCTTACAGTACAGTAGAGCTATTGTTGCACACACAAGAAAGACGCTAAATCCTAAATATTTGAAGCCATTTGTCCCATTTTACATTATTCTGAACTGTGAACTCAGAATGCAAACAGCAGCCGCTTTATTCTCATGACACATTTCAAGAGAAAATATTTAACCTCCCTTAAACACACAGACAATTAATCACAATGCTTGTTATATTGTTATATACATTAAAACATCTACAGTATCACAGCATAGGTGGTTTAGGTACATTTTGTTGCATAGACAATAGTATCCATGCTAACTGTGATGGCCCTGTGTTATCTAAGATGAAGAATTCTTATTAAGAATAAATGTCAAGAATAATCATGAATCAGGCATGGAAATAAAACTGAAGTTTACACTTCAGATTGGTCTGTCTTGCCAAAAAAGTGTGAAACATGTGAAATAGTTTGGAAATATGCTTAATTTCTTTCTTGCCGAGGGTTAGAAGAAGAGATCTATACCACTTTCATATTTGTCTGTTAAATATGAAGCTACAGCCAGCAGCTGGTTAGCTTAGCTTAACTTAGCATAAAGACTGAAAACAGAGGGAAACAGCTAGCCTGGGCCTGTCCAATGTAAAAAAAAATATCCATCTACCAGCACGTCTAAAGCTCAGCAATTAACAAGTCTTGTTTATACATTATATCTAGCTTTAGAGGTGGATGTAGGCAGATTTTGTTACCTTAGAGGCAGGCTAGCTGTTTGCCCCTGTTTCCAGTCTTTGTGCTAAGCTAAGCTAACAGGCAGCAGCTTCAGATCTTCTCACCAAACTCTCTGCAAGAAAGCGAATAATCATACTGTCAAACTGATCCTTTATGGCAGGATATTGTCAATATGGACATACATTCAGCTTCTCTACATGTCGTCTAGGTTGTGATTATGCCAAACTGTAATTGCTAGTCAATAAATGTTGTTATTTCCAATTTCTAATCTCCCAGTTGTGTAACCTGACCTGGTGGACTCTGACTGAAGAGCCACCAAGAGAAATCCCTCTACAGAAAGTGTCCTCTGTCAGCCACCGTAGCTCCCAGGGTAAGAGTATGAATGTTCACACAATTTGGAATAAAACTAGCCATCATGTGATAAAGACTCATCAACACGCACACACACACACACACACACACACACACACACACACACACACACACACACACACACACACACACACACAGCTGTAGTTATTGTATGAGTAACTTCCTGTGTCTGCTCCGTGTGTGTGTGTGTGTGTGTGTGTTGCAGGCTCTGAGCCAACCCGGCGGGTGACATGTGGTCAGGGGACAAGATTGTGTATCTCAGCGGCGCGGCGCTCAGAGGAGACTCCAACTCCCAGAGTTCAAAACATTAGAGAGAGTGTGTTCTGGTCCAGGTTCTGCTGTGTCAATGCACTTCTGGTGGTCAGCATCAACATTTTTCTCTACGCATACTTTGCCTGAGTATTTAACTTCCTGTCTCAACCTCCTGCCAATCTCTCCAAGAACATGGCGAAACAAACTGTGGGTTTTTTTGTACTGATTTTACATAAATCCTGCAGATGTAGCTTCAGGTTTTGTAAAATAATAACCCTTTTTAAACAAGAGAGCACAAACCTCTAACTACAAACCTCTAAATGAAGACAACGTTGAGAATAATCTGCAGCTGGATCCACATCCGTATGAAATTACCCATAATAACAGATAATTATGACATGGGAGAATTTAAGGAAGCTCAAAAGGTCACGAAAGAAAAAAACCTTTGAAAAGCAACCTGGTTTTAAAGTTTAAAAAGGCTATTGTACAAATTACAATGAAGCTTGTGGCTTGTAACAAGCTAACATGAATGTGCAGTTAGTGTTAGATAAAATATGACATCTAAATAAAAGGGCATAACACATCATCTTATATTGAAAGCTTACAAAATATATGGTAAGAATACATTTATGTGGTCTAGGTTGTATGTTTCTTCCATACTTTCTTTTAGTCTATATACCTAATAGTAATTATATAGTTATGTTTATGACGTTATGTTTATCAAGGTTTTGTGAACCCTCAGTTATCGTTCTAGTGTTTTCGTGCTATTGAGCTTGTTTATGTTGTTTGTAAATCAAAATTTCTCAACCTTTTTAATTTGTCATGTCAGTTTAAATATACACGCTTTGTGTTTTGTATTTAAGAGTGCATTTGGAGCATTTAAATGAAATAATGAGAAGTTTTACACTTTATTATTACACATTTATCAGACAGATTACAATTGAACAGAACTGAAATTTGTCTTTAACCCCTTTCTGCTTAACAACAGACTCGAGGGGCATTAACCCCAAGGTTGGGAAACGTCTATGTTGCTGTGCTTTTTCAATGGTGAAAGACTTATTATAAAGGACCTCATGTTAATCAAAAGACAAAAATATCCATCAAGTGTTTATTCTTGTGATTTCTCAAATAAATGTAAAGATATGTGCATCAAAGCTACAAGTGTTGGTCCAGTATTTATAACCAGATGATATCACTCTTTCTTTGTCTTGTTTACAGTTTACTTACGTTCAGGTTAGAGGCACCGACAAGATGGTAAAGCAAAGCAAACATGAAGTTCAATTTAAATTTAAATTAATATTTTCAATCCAAACTGTTGGTGAAGGAAGGTCATTAGGACTCAGAGGACGAGTAGAAAAGGTTCACTATAGGGCTGCACCACCGCATTCTTCTTCTTTGTCAAAACCTGGCACCTACATTACCCACAATGCAACGCGATCGTCAACATTCGGGCGTGTTATATGCTATGCTTATGTGGCCTTCAGCCTCAAGCAGAGATGAGGAGAATTTCTTTACAATTTTAAGTATTTATGATTAATGTTGTTAAATACAGAATTTCTCATGTGAAAATAACAAATGTAAGCTGATTGAGAAAATACACCTTCAGGCCCTTCAAATCAATATTGAAAATTTGCATTGATCAATTATTAGACCAATTGTTTCATTAACAGCCGGATCATTGGATAAGTAGGTTAAGTCGCTCCAGTTTGATATGTGGTCAGTGGTACAGCGGCTGGACGTATTCTGGCGGAAATATTCCTACTCTGCCTCGACAGCGCCCCCTCCAAGCCAGTGAGCTCGAGCAGTCCAGCAGGTCGATGACGTCACCACGCAGGAAGTGGAGGTTGGCGGTCTGAGGGGGGGTGTAGTCGCAGAGCGCATGAGCCAAACGGGCCTTCTGCACAGAGACAGAGCAAAGACATGAGACAGGTGTGTGTTTAAAAAAAAAGCTGTTTATGAGGTGTAACAAAGCTTACCCCCGCAACTGGTTCAGGGAGACGACGGGAGGTCTCTCTCCCGGGGTGAGGAGGGTGAGAGTAGAGGCGGGCTGAGGGGAGGGACTCCTGAGAGCTGCTTTTATAAGGGTTGGGGTATGGGTTACATTCTGGTTGGGACAGCAGGCGAGGGGACGCAGCAGGGTCTCTGAGGCAGACCACTTTCTCCACGGCGATACTGTGAGTCCTGTAGAAATCCACCAACCGGTTGAGGGAGCGAAACGACTCGTCCCAGATGCAGTACTGACCTCCACCCTCCAGCACCCGGAAATGCTCCACCCTCTCACCGTAGCTGCAAAATAAGAGAGGTGAGAAAGGTAAAGGAGATAAAGTCAGGTATGCATGCTCCTCAATGCACCAACAGCCAGTGAAGATGCAAGTTGTGTTTTTCTTCATTCCTCGACTTGTTTCCTCGGTTAGGAATTCATGCTCAGACGTGATGTGCATACCTCCGTCTGTGTGGGAAATGGGAACTATGCATCACAGGAGGTTTCCTCTCAGTCTATAATCTCATATAGCAACACACACACACACACACGCACATTCTGACATTTTATAGATTCAAGCTAAATAATCAGCACTGATTATGCTTTTTATTTTCTCAAATTGATCTTTTAGATGTGATAAGAAATTCTCTAGTGCCCAAATCGATGTCTTCTGATGTCTTGTGCAAAACCCAAAGATATTCCGTTTACATATGATGTAAAGCATAATTGTTTCAGATCACTTTTATTTGCATTTATTTACACAACTATCTGTATTTATATTTACACTATTTGTATTTCTATGTTTCTATTACTACATGTTTTTTATAGCACTATTGTCTTGCATCTTGTTCTGTATCTGTTTTTGTGTCTTGTTGTTTGCACCTTATGTTCATTATTGTGTTTGGCACCATTGACCAGGGAAACACAATTATTTCCTCCATGTACTGTACTGTATATAAATGGATGACAATAAAGTCTCTCTTACCTTAAATATCAAACAATTACTCAATTTATCAAGAAAATCTGCAGATTAACCAATAATTTGAATAATCGTTAGTTGCGATCCTAATCTAGACATTTCTGGGATATATTTCACAAAATACACTGTTGTGTATCAGCTATGATGCATATTTCATCATATTGGTATTTTGTTCTCGAAAGAAAAGAACATAATAGTACTATCCACTATGAAAACTCAGTATTGTAAGATGAGGAGACATAATGAGCTGCAGCTTCAGCCAACACCTTTTTGCAGTTTCACACTTTGTCTTCTATGTTGATTGCTACTGTGCTGGTTTGTTGGGAGTAACTAATTAGACTTAAATATATCATCATTTTAAATGAAACATGCACGATGTACTATTTACACTACTTCAGCTTGTCCCTTCCGTACACACCTGAAGATAATCACTTAATGACAATAAAAGGAGGGCGACACCACGACCAGGGTTAGTTTGCTGAGATGCGTTAGCCTGAGAAATGACTGACGACTTGTCGTGAATAAGTTGGTCAGCAGTGGTTTCTTCACAACAAGAAGGTCATGAGTTAGATCCCATCTTCCTTCTGCATCCGTTTCCTCCCACAGTCCAAAGAAACGCAGTTATGTTAGTTAGAGACTCTAAATTGCTTGTGTGTGTTTGGCTGTCTACTGCATCGTCACACTGATATACTACAATGTGTTTAAAATATACATGCGTCATAATAATGTTCATGGTTTACAGTGGTATACAAGAAATCAAAGTTTATTTCATATGTTTTATGCTAACAGGAAATGATACAATTCATTCACCAACTGATCAATGGCCAACTGGCCTTTCTCACAGAAGATGTTTTGACAGAAGGAATTTCACAGGTGTTACTAATAACACTAACGATGGCTCTGTTGCGTTCAAGTGTCCTCAGTAAAAGAGTGACAGTGAACCAGCCTGCGTGAAACCGTAACCCTTAAATCAAAGCAGCTGTCATCAATCATTTTATTATTTACACCTGTGCTTTTTCTACTGTCACAAGATGTCCGCTCATCAAACTGCTGTTAAACAAAGAGACAGCAATATGTTTTTCCCCAAAACATGCCGTAATATTTTTTTTAAATGTTTATATCTGTGGTGCTCCTGGCACTGTTTGACAAGTACTAACAATTAATTAAAACTATTAATGAAATCATATATTTTTTTCCCAGCTGTAAGCAGCTCCACCATTTTCTTTTTTGGCAATAACAATTAAACAATAATGTCCATCAAAAGCACAGACACAAATCTAATTCTTCTTACAGTATGCACACAGACTGTTTTAAGTGAACTTTATTTTTCCTGTTTTAACAAGCTATAGAAATACACTCAAAACATATTGACAGTTACATAGTTACATAGTGTGGAACTGGTACAAAGGATGGATAGTTCAGAGGAAGTTCACATGCTTTCTATCTCACATGACACATTTCTGTGTCATGATGTCATAACGAACTGCAGACGTGATGAGGATTGAAAGAATATCTTTTAATGAGTGGCTGCAGTTTACAACTATAAAAACACCTCTGTTATGACTCCTGTGAACTCTTCTTCAACATTATCACCCTCTGTTGATCTTTCTGAGGATTACACTCTGTGCATGAGTTTTGAGTATGTGTGCATAAATAAAGAAAACCTCTTATCTCCCACCCCTTGCAGGCAGACAGATGTTGTGCCTTAAAACATGTGTTAAACAATATGTGCACGGTATGTAAGTGCATGTCTGTGGCACGTGTCGATTGCATAATTTACCTGTGTTTAATTCAAGACAGTGGTGTTACGCAATGCCCTGATTATTGAACACATTTAATTTACCCTCAATGATTAAATGTGTCCCACGTCACTTTGGTGACCCAAATTACATCTCCTCGCGCACACACACACACACACACACACACACACACACACACACACACACAC
>NW_022280058.1:1882791-1907986 GCF_004355925.1 Anarrhichthys ocellatus | reverse complement strand
CACACACACACACACACACACACACACACACACACACACACACACACACACACTGTCTGTGCAGCTGTTCTATTTTTAGTTTTCCTACAACATTTTTAAATAGTCTGACTCTCCCCTCCACCAGCCCTGACACACACTCAAACACACTTTGATGTTGTAACTTGCTAATGTACTCAATGTGACAAGCATCCAACTGCACAAATGACAAGAAGATGCTGCTGCCTGCATGTTTCATGCAACACTTCTGGTTGTACAGTATATTCTGTCGTTTCACTGTCCTTTTGAGATCAGACCCAGGGACAGATGCCCAGCCCTCTGGTCATTAACGACACACAATGGCGGTTGAAAGGGAAATCACAGCAGTGCAGCAGATTCAACACATGCAAATATAACTGCAGCACCCAAACATTTTAACATCCCAATGTGGGAACAGACAACAGGGGAACGTTGCGGCATGAGATTCGTCAGACTGTCTCTTGTGTTTGTGTGCGGTGCGTTCACTGACCTAACGGAGACAGAAAAGTCTCCAGGAGCTGATTCGCTCTCCCTCACCAGGAACACTCCAGGGTCCTGCCACTGAAGACGCTTCTCAGCCTCAAGTCTCGACACCCGTCCTGCAAACCACCTACAAACACACACAAGCATGTCTCCTCTTGAGCCGATATATCACAGTATAGTCACGTTGAAAGCTGGCATAAGTATATTTTGGATGAAAAATCAGCTCAGTTATGTATCTCAGTGGTTCCCAACATGGGGGTCAGGACCCTAAATAAGGTCTCAGAATAAATGATGGGTCACAAGCATATATTTTCAGACTTTTCTCAGATTTTTGGCCTGTGATTTACTGAATACTTTCACCTCTTCAGGCCTCCAATGGTAACACTCCAAGCTGGAATTTACAAGTGGACTTAAAGTTTGGGAACCACTGATGGTAGTTAAAGCAATCCACATGTATAATATTATATTTGCAGGAAATAATGTCTGTTTTCTATCCTAAATTGATTTGCTGTATAAAATATGTGGACTCATTTTCTTTTTTTTACGGATAAGGAAGGAGGGAAATGTAGTTCTCTGGCACGTAGCCACGCTTCCCCTGGATCTCTGCTGTGACCCAGCAAGAATCATCCTCCATTTCTGTCACCTATAACACACATGCACAATTATTCTTTCCATGTAGACATGCAATCTTTTTGTTAACTTTCAAAAACCTCTAAATGTGTCAACCTAAACATTTACACACACACACACACACACACACACACACACACACACTTACCTTGATAATGTCCCCTTTCTGAAAACTGATCTCGTCTGCTTCTGATGCTGCGAAAGAGAAGAGAGCCACCGCCTCCATCCTGATCAGTCGGCCACGGAAAACCGTTTCACTTCATGAATGAAGAGACTGAATACAGCTGTGCGATTAGAGCCCTGCAGGGCGATGACACTCTTTTACAGGATGAGATTATCAGTGCGCGTGTGTGTGTGTGGGCAGTCGCTAACATCCTGCTCATTAGTTAATGAGGAGAGTTTTCTCGGCGCGTGTGTCCCCCTGTTCCTCCATGTGACTGAGTTACATAGTGGGTGAACACGTGGAGGTGGTGACCGCCCTCTCCATCTCCATCTCCGATGCCTACCTACTCACTTTAAACTCTGGGGCTTTAACGGATTATTTCCATGAGGGAAATCAGAGACAAGAGAGGTGGGGAAGGACTGAAAATAACCTCAAATAGAATGTGATGCCCTGAAGTGTTTATGATTATAACAAGTCTTTGTAAAGGTTAACCAAGTGCTTCCAGCTGATTCACACGAGTTATCAGCTGACATGATGAGGCCTATGTATGAAACAATGTTTCTCACCAACTACAGCAGTTATGATGACTGGAATCCTGGAATTTAAATTGCATTATTAGATAAACAGTTCTCCATAAGAGTAATGGATTGTGTCTTGAGTTCAACTGAATGGGAAAAAGTCTGATTCAAGAACTGGTGAATAATTCAAAATATGTCCACACAAATTTAGAGGCAGTAGTGGCTGCTTATCAGTCAGTGGGCTTTTGGACCAAAGAAATGACATTAATGTCACAAAGGGTTAGGGTTATTAAACTGCATGTGGTACAACAATGGATTTGTGGACAGGAGCAAATATTAAACTGTTAATTAATGTACAACTGACATTTTTGATTTGTAAGAAATAGCAATACCAGAGTGTAGAAATTCTTTCTTTGAAGTAAAAGTCATATGTCAATATATATGTAAAATACCAAAAGTAAAAGTATTATGCAAAATGGCAGATTTCAAAATAATGTATACTGGATTATAATTATTGATGCATAAATACATAAATACATCACTTCAATGTTGCAACTTGGGGGCTAATTTTAACAAGTATATATACTGCCGGGTTGCTTAACCTATTATAATACATCATCATTTCTTTGTCTAGTATATTTTGTATTAACAATCTGAATCTGGTGGCGCCCCGGTAGCTCACCTGGTAGAACACAGGCCAAGGCTGGTTTGAATCCGACCCACGGCCCGTTGCTGCATAGCATCTCCTCTATACACACCGAAGGCAAAATGCCCCCCAAAAAACTGTAAAAAAATTTAATTATCTGAATCTGCCAATCAACTAAAGTTATCAAATAAATGTAGTAAAGTAAAAAGTACAATATCTCTAAAATGTTCAGTAGCCGTATAAATTAGCATAAAATACAAATACTCCAGTAACACTTGTGTAAATGTACTTAATTACATTTCAGCACTGAGGACGTGCTGATCTGAGAAAGTGTTGGCGAGTGAGGCCGAAGGAAATCAGCCTGGTGCCCTAATGGAGAGTAATGGATGAAATAAAGCAAACATTTAGATTTGGCTCTGTATCTTGGCAGCATGAGACCGGTCGGGTTGTAAGGTCTCAGTTTTAGGCCTGTGCAGAACTCTTATTGATGAGTTGTGACTGACCTCTGCTGGAGGTAAAGAAGAGTGCAACTGCATTCAATCAATGCATCTTAAAAAGCAATAGAGACGCATTACAGCATGAAAAAAACAACAAAGATCAACAACTTCCTGCTTGGTATTTAATGAATTTACAATATTGAATGTTCAAAAATTGACAGCAGACAAAAGGAGAATGTTCATCGCATCAATTTTTGTGAAGTCAAAAATCACAAAGTGAAACATTGAAATTGATCTCAGGTCTCTGTAGCAACAGTACACATGTATAAATCAGGAAAACTCATCTTTTACTTAAGTAGCTAAAATATCACAAAAGTACCCTGAGTTGAGACTGCGTTGTTCATCACTGATAACAAACCACCATAAGGCCGAGTGTGTGTGTGTGTGTGTGTGTGTCAGTAGCAGTCCACTATGACCTCTTGCCCCGGCTGTGTGTCTGGATGAGTGTGAGCGGCACTCGTGGTCAGTATGTCCTTCAGCAGAGAGAGGGGGGAGTTGTGGATGTGGTCGCTGCTTTGAGTAAGGACGTCCAGCCTCTCGTCCAGACCCAGAGACCTCAACGCCTCACACACACTCACACTCCCACTGTCACCTCCCTCGTCTGCTCCTCCGATACCTCTCTCTGCTGCGATGTCACTCCTCTTCATCCCCAGTGTCTTTCTGATCTCCTGCCCCCAGCCTGAGCCAGGCAGTTCACAGGATACCGCTGCCACGGCAGCAGTAGCATCTGGGCAGACTGCGTCTCTGAGTGTCATCAGCACTCGACAGGCTCTCAGACCCACAGGTCTGTCGCAGTCAACCAGACCGCTCAACAGCGCCGAGATGACTCCCAGCTTGACCACGCTGGCCAATGCTGACTCCGCACCCTCTGTGCGAGTGTGAAGAGTGTAGGTCTGTTCAGAGACGACACCATACGAGTGCTGCAGGGCACGAGGTTTGTCTGAACCCTTCCTGTAACCCAGGTGGCCTGAAAATGCTTCGTCCAGCACCAGCTCGGCCAGCTCCAGCGTGTGAACTTTCACCTCCCAGTCCAGATCGGCGCTGCCCTGTGAGAGGACGGAGCGCACGCACTGCTTCAGGAGTGAGGCTGAGGAGGCGGATGGCGATGCAGACGAGGAGCGCGAAGAGAACCAGGAGATGAAGTATTGTACGACAGCCCTCCTGGGGAATCCCTCTGTGTCCTGGGAGAGGATCTCAAGCAGCCGGCTCACTATTTCAGTCTGGAAGGACACAGAGGTTCATCAATAAAAGTCAAGTTCACTTCTAAACACATTGTTCCTCCAGTTTGTATTTCTCTCTTTATCTTTAGAGGTCCTGAACAACAACACGGGTTAGTAGGTTTATTTTGACTGTAAATATACAAAATAATAAAGAAGACAGAAAGAGAAAATAATAACGTTACAAAATTGATAAATAAAAAAATACAAATACACAAATATATGGTCAAACAATTATACAATTTAACTGTAAGAGCGACGTCTTCCCTCTTCCCTCTCTGATTGGAGAAGGTTAGAAAATATTCTGCCACCAATTGATTGCTTATTAATTTTTTCTGAAATCGGGATGTACACAGGTTAATGCAAAGTCTGAAAAAACGACCAAATGCAAGATAAAACAGGTGGCCAGAGGCTCAAGTAGGGGTGGTAATTGATAGGATTTTATTGATACCAATGCCATTATCAATTATGCTTATTGGACCGATTCCCTTGTTGATTCCTGATCAATTTAAATCTACCCAGGTTTTCAGCATCAACGCGGCTGTTTTAACATCCGAGACTGAACACATAGTACTATGTCTGTCTAATAACATTTGAACGGGTTAAAATAAATTACAATAATTTTACAGAAATTTACAGAACTTTTTCATCTTTCTTTGTGAAATGAAGCCATAATTTGGACCGTCTCTACCTCTCCACCAAGTTTCCTGAAGTGTGGACGCAGATTAGAAATACCATGACGAATTCAACGTATGACAACCCAGTATGTGTGGAAAGTTGGACTCAACCAAAACATATTAAATACTGTAACGTGGTCCGAAATGTTGATCCCAGCAGCTTATGTTCAATTATCCAAAAAATCCATGATAACTGGCATCTGATGTACTGTCTTACACCACAGCAAGTCTAGTCTGTTTTTTCAGATTGAAAGTAAAACAATGTCTGCCTACCTCCTCCTCACTGAGTGCTGTCCCCTGCTGCCAGCCATGTGTCAGTGACTTTGCCAGTGCAGAGATGGCGCTGGCTCTCACGTAGCTCTCCGTATCCTGGAGTGCCTCCTTCAGGAGAGGAGTGGTACAGCAGCCGCCCAGCAGCACATGGGACGCATCGCACACCTCCTCGGCTGTTGACACGGAGACACGCACACCTGCCAGGTGTCCCAGAAACTCCACCGTCGAGTCTCTCACCTCCCAGCGCATGTCACACACGCGCTTCTTCACTATCTCCACGAGGTCTAACATACACATACATTTACCTTCAGGGACACATTACTGTGTGTCATAGCCACAAGTGTTTATAGGCTGCTGGTGAACTTTACCTCGTCTGAGCTGGTCTGTTGCAAAGGACAGCTCTGTGGACACACTCGTCCATTTTACTATGGCCTGGAAGGACTTGTGGAGTACCTTAGAAACACAGACAGACACTTCAATGATAGAAAACAACAATGACTTACAGCTTATGTGTATAACCCTCATAAATAGACTCATTGTGACTTTAAATATGGACGAGTCAATGTGGGTGAGACGCTCATGTAACCACACAAACAGTCAAAAAGTGAAAGCATACGCACCCGTCTACCCGTCCTTTACTGAGACGTTAATATCTGAGGTGACACATACATATAGTACACATGTGTGTATTACTTATATAAGGCCACAACTAACAATTATTTGAATCATCGATTAACCAACAGATTCATTTCTTGATGAATGGTTCTTGTCTAACCATCCCAGTTTCTGAGAACCCAACGTACTCGTTTTGTCCGACCAAAACTAAAATAAACAAAAGGTATATACATTTTTTTCAACGATATAAAAACCGGCAAAACAACCAATTCATACATTTTAGATGCTGGAACCAGTGAATGTTTGGAATTTCTCATTATACAGTATCTATAGTCAACTCTACTGTCACAGTGACAACTAAGCAAACTGATGATGTGACTGAAAGCTGCAGAAAAGGCTAGTAAGTGGACCTTTAATTGAGATTATTATGTCATACTACTCACCTTTGTCCACTGGCCAAATGGCTTGTGAATGTTAAAAATTGTACCAGACACTCAATAGATTAACATTGTTTGTTTGTCTACCAGCAACATGCATATTTTAGCAGCATCTGGCCGGTGGATAGTGCTTATTTTGAACCCCGATACCACGGTTCCACTCTCAAATACATTGCTTCTATACATGACAGCATATACACATCAGTATGGAAAAGAAACATCTGCTTACATTGTGTAGAGTAGATGTTTAAAATTACAATAAAGGTTATTTAACTGAAATATTACGTCCTGCTCTTAAAGCTACAAGATTTTATTTTTTAAATACCTTTTAACAGGTTAAGATTAAGAGAATCTGTGAGTGATGGTGTCTTCTTCTAAGTCACTGCTCCCCAGCAGAGGTTGAAAGTTGAAATAAAAACAGAAACACAACTTACAGTGGGATCCGAATCAGGATTGTCCAGATATTGCATCAGAACCGTGAACACTTCACTGATCTTCTCCTTCGCTCCTGAAACACACAAGATGGAGGACACATGCTAGATGTTTCAACCTGAAAAACACTTTTTCACACACACACACAACACATAATGTTCATACACTGCAGCATTTATTTTTGTGTCAGTGCATAATGATATTTTATCTGACTTTCTTCTATTTTGTTTTATTAGATATAATTACTTTTAGACAAATTGGGGCTCTTAGTACCGAGCAAATAACTTAAGATCTTCTTTATTTTTGTGCGACATGTTTCCAATAATTATTTGAGGCGTTTGATTAAATTGTAGTTTTAATTTAATGTCATATGTTATATTGCCATGTTCAGCTAAATTCTGTTACCACTGTGGCTGTCTTTCCAATAAAGTTTTCCTTCAGGCTCAAGTAAAAGTGGTTAGCAAAAGAAAAGAGAACATTATTTCTGTCAGGATCGTCCCACATAAACACACAGTGTTACCTGGGCTGCTGTTGAGAGCCGTCAGAGCCTCGAGGGCACATTTCTGAACTTTGCCACTGCCGATTACATTCCTGCAAACCTCACTGCAACTGGTGGACGAGGAGGAGGAGGAGACGCCGCTGCAGATCCTTAACAGTGACAGAACTGCAGTGACGATTAAATCTGGAGGACAGGGGAGGACGCCGGAAGGCTGGGATGACAAAGAGAGAGAGAGAGAGAGAGAGAGAGAGAGGCAGTGATGTTAGTCTGCTGCACATAAAGAATACAGTCCAGCTCCTCTGGTTGTCTTTGCAGCCTCACCGAGAGTGTGATCCGTGGTGTGTTTGTCAGACAGACACAGATGATGGAGATGCAGGAGGTTTTACACTTCAGCTGCTCTACCACTGAAGACTGATGCTCGTCTGCTGCAGGAACAAAAGTACATCAATGTATAAAAGGTGCTAAACATGCTTTATAATTCTTTATTTCTGTGTGTATCTGTGTGTTTTACCAGTGGTGTTTGTGCCCAGTAGAGTTTGACCAGTTACAATGTGGAGGGGTAGCAGAAGTATTCTCACGGCCCGGGTTGTGTGGACAATATCACTGCTCAGAAACACAGAAGAAGAAAACAGCACCCACGGGTAAATGAATGCATGTTTTCTACTGCTTGAACCACCTGGTATCAGAAGGCTGAGGTTGTACTGAAGACACATTCTCTATGCGAGCGTGAAGTCGTGCTGTGAACTGATGCTTACTGGTGACCTCGGCGAAGAAAAGCGGCTGCAGCATGAATGAGGTCAGCGGGTTTGTTAACGTTCAACATGGCCGACAGAAGACGGCCGACGCGTTGGTCTGGCACACGTTCATCAGCGCCGGAGCTGCTGCAGACAAACAGGGACGCCGTTTATCACTGAATCCGCTCATACACAAAAAAGGGTTTCACTTGATCAATTCAGCTCTACACTAGTACTACTACTACTACTTTTCCCGTGTTGCACTGTTTGTGTTCATATGAGAGAGACGGTCTACCTGCATGCAGCCAGAATGACGTCCATCAGAGGCAACGTGAGCTGACTGCAGCCTGCCGTCACCAGTTCCTCCAGAGAGTCCGCGACTGTGTGGAGCAGCTTGTCCCAGAGAGGAGGCCCGGCCTGGGCCAGGAGCAGGGCCAGCAGTTTGAGGATCTGCAGACTCTGACGGAGCTTTGTGTATTTTTTGGGAACCAACGACACCTTGAGGTACTCTGAGATCGCCGTGACAGCAGCAGTGTACTCTCCGCTGGTATGCGTCCTCCCGTCGTCGTCTTCTTCTTCTTTCTTATCTACGCCGTTACATCCCAGACACGAGACCGGCTGAAAGAAGAGCAGGATGTGGGCGAGCATTTGATTGGCAGCTGAGGCAACGAACAGACTCGTGTCTGTCTGGAGTTGAAGGAGCGGGTCAATGAAATCTGTGAGGAAAATAGATTATATGAATTAAATATTGCGTCCCTCCCTCTTTTATAATATACAACATATTAGGAGAGATGGTATCACTTCCTACATGAAAAGTCACCTGATTGCACAAAGAAACCGAGAGCCTTTGGGTGCTGCAGCATGCTCCGTAAGCCCTGGATCCAGCCGATCCGTAGACAGGGATCCTCCCAGAGTCCAGCTTCTTGCCAGTGCTGTAGGTGGAAGACCTGGTTCAGAACCGAGCGTTCCTGCAGGCGGGAACATCACCAAAGTCAGAATTTGTTTTAACAGTAAAAAAAGTACAAGGTGTCATTAACTCCACCTGAAGCTTTTTGAAGCCGTCCTCAGCGGCAGCCATTAAGCCGGTGAGTCTGAGGGTGAAGGAGAGGACACCGGGGTCTGAAGCGGTGTTGTGAACCACAGTGGATGTGAATTCAAGCAGGCATGGACAGGCCTCCAGCAGAGATCCGCCTTCATGAGGAGAAAAGGTGGACATGAGACAGTGGCACAGATCTAACATCCATCTATCCATCCTCGGTTGGAATAACTCAAGGTAGATCCCCCCTGTTCTCCGCACTCTTTGTGCATTTTCTATGTATCACTTTGCCTTTGGCAGACTTCAAACAGCAGCTTCACTCTAATAGATGCATTTATTTAGGAATATGCACCATGTAAGTATTATATCAAGATAAATAATAACAGCACACCATCCATGTGGCATATTTCACTCACCCACTCCCTACTGACTGACATTCATTCATTATGTTGTGTTAAATAAATGAGTTTATTATTATTTTGTATACCCGTTTATCTCCTGTTATTGTCCCAGTATTAGAACTTGGCTGTGAACCTATTTTATGACATTTTTTAGACAAAATAATATAATAATCTGCAGATCAAAACAATTGTTACTTGCAGCCCTATTTTGGATTATATTGTGCTTTAGTGGTTACATTTTCCAGACAAGTAATCAAATAAATGACTACACATGAAATGCCAGACAGTGACTCAGCCTTATATCTTTGCAGTTACCTGGGTGTAACATATAGCAAAAGTAAAGCCCCTGAAAGCTCCACCTTGAGAGGAAGGAAACCAGAAAGAGAAGCAGGCAGGACTAAGGACAAGATAACGAAACTTTCCCACCAAGTTCGGTACTAACCAGCCTCGGTGAGCCCTGAGAACCAGTCCAACAGTTTCTCCAGGCTGGTGTCATCGGGCAGAGACCTCCCTGGGGCCGCCAGCACCTCACACACACTGGGCAGCAGCGACACACACTCTCTATCCATGGTGCTAACGTGTGTGGATACAACTTTGCAGCTAAAAGTCACACTGAAGCATACATAGCTTATAGTTTAGCTAAACGTCCATCGCGCGTGGCTTCCCTCTTCTTTCAGTGTAAATGTGAGCGTTTACAACTCTACCCCCCCCCTCCCTTGCAGCGCGTCCTTCCCTGTCGAACCAGTTCCGGTGTTACGTTTCCGTCACGTCGTCCATTTTCACAAAATCGCACATGGTGCCGCACCGGTCGAGGACCGTCAGCCTCTTAATTTTTGGGATTTTGCTCCGTAGTGGAGAGAAATCCGTCTCGTAGTACCTGATAAATGCAAGATACGGTGGATATGGTGGACGACCCCGAGTATGACGAGGAGGAGCCCTCGTTCAGCGACCCGGAGGACTTCGAAGATGACATCGAAGATGAGGGTGAGTGCGAGCAGGAAACGCCGCTGCTTTCTGGCCTGTTGCTAACAGTTAGCCACCAGCCGTGATATATGTACTACAAATGCTACAGTGAGAGTTGGCTTGTCACTCCGACTACTGGACTATAATGTTTAAACCTTGAGATGTTATTACCAGGTTATAAAACATATAACGGTACATCGCCATTTTCCTTAACCCACTCTGTTTCATTTCACGGCCGTTGAAGCCTCACCCAGACCTTTCACTGTGGCCTTGTCTGTCATTTTGCGAACTTCCAGTCTGTGGATCGCATGAAGCAGCTGCTAACTTTCACATCAGATAAACGTTGATGCTAACGCAGGGTGCACAATGCCCCTCATGTCTGCAGATAAAATGACACATCAGCAAATCGAGTGATTCCTTAGTGTATTCGTTCACAAAGTTTAAATCAATGAAGTCGTATACAACAGCCATATACCATTGATATCCATTAACGTAGGCTAAACATTAGAAACACCTCTCTAATTAAAGTGACACAATTCACAGCCCCCAATATAACAATACAGTTGGATTAACACCTCTCTAAAACATTAGATGCATTAGTTTAAGACGGGTGCACTTTACAAAAGATGCTGAGAACCTTTTTGTTGCATGTATCTTCTTGTCTCTTCCCTTCTATATATTAAAAGCGCTGATAATCATTCAAATAATCTAAGAAAATTAAGACCGTAGTCTCTCGCGGTTTGGATTGAACGCTATTGGGGCTTTAAGTTGTATTTGTGAGCAAAGTTTAACACAGACTGATCAGATGAGTGACTATCGCTCCAATTTTCCCAACCCCTCTTTCTCTTCAGAGTTCCTGGAGGACATCCTGAAGGATAAGCCCCAGGAGGCTGACGGCATAGACTCTGTGGTGGTGGTGGACAACGTCCCTCAGGTGGGCCCAGAGCGCTTGGAGAAACTCAAGAACGTCATACACAAGATTTTCTCCAAGTTTGGCAAGATCACCACTGAGTTCTATCCAGAGGCTGACGGCTTGACCAAAGGGTATGTGATCTGCTCTATACACTGTTATGGAAGTGTTCTTGCTTTAATGTGTGAAATTAAGATGTAAAATAAAACCCATATCTCATGCAGGTATATCTTCTTGGAGTATGGTGGTCCCTCCCAGGCCCTCGAGGCGGTAAAGAACGCAGATGGATACAAACTCGACAAACAACATACATTTAGAGTCAATCTCTTCACTGACTTTGACAAGTAAGTGCTCAGTGTCTGATAAGAGATGCAGCAAATGTGACAGCAAATGTGTGTGTGAGACAAGTAGAGTAATTCTGTTTGCTTATTTCCCCAGGTACATGAACATCAGTGATGAGTGGGAAACTCCTGAGAAGCAGCTGTTTAAAGATTTTGTGAGTATTTTATTTTCAACAAATACTTCCTTTTACTAATCATAAGTAGGTTATTATGTGGGCTTTTTGTATTTCTTAAATTTAGCAGAAATGGGAGGATTCGCTCCGGAGTAATCCTTTAAAATACGCAACTCGATATCAACAAATTAATATGCCAAAATGTCTGTCTGTTCAGGGAAATATGCGCCATTGGATCGAGGACACAGACTGTCGTGACCAGTACAGTGTGATCTACGAAGCTGGGGAGAGGACCGCCATTTTCGACAACGATGCTAAGGAGCCAATCGTATCTGAGGAGAGAGCAGTAAGTAGTTGGTCTCGCTTTGAACTGCTGCGTTAATAGAGGTTATAATGTAAATCAACAGTACTGGTTGGCTTGCAGACTGATGACATTTTTTTGTATCTTGATGCAGCGCTGGACTGAGACGTACGTGCGCTGGTCTCCTAAAGGCACCTACCTGGCCACCTTCCACCAACGTGGCATTGCATTGTGGGGCGGCGAGAAGTTCAAGCAGATCCAGAGGTTCAGCCATCAGGGCGTGTCCCTCATCGACTTCTCACCGTGTGAGAGGTAATGAACGCTGCTGTTAAGCACTACTAATTGACTCTTTTGTAGGATTAGGCTTCAAGCGTTAATGATGTGAGCTGATGCACCTTTTCAATAAATCAGGCATACAACATGGACCCAAATCTGATTGATCTGCCGATACTGCGCCAAATACTTTACTTTACCAAACTGATGAAATGCATATCTTGACACATTGAAATAACAGCTATAGAAAAGAAAACATGACGAGCTACTTGATCCAAATCCTGGAAGCCCTGGTTCAAAACTATTAAACTCATGCCCGTAGTTTATTAATAATGACCGATGGATAATGTTCAATGAATAGTGCCGTATCTGATGTGTGGTTGTGCTGCCTTCCAGGTATGTGGTGACCTTCAGTCCCCTGATGGACACAAAGGAGGACCCACAGGCCATCATCATCTGGGACATTCTGACCGGACACAAGAAGAGAGGCTTTCACTGCGAGAGCTCTGCACACTGGCCCATATTCAAGTCAGTTTCTCCCTCTCGTCGTCGAAATCTAAATGACTTCAATGTTGCTTTCACGGCTGTCGCTCCTGCAGTGATTTGAATGTAATATAACGGAGCATATTGGTTCCCAGGTGGAGCCACGATGGAAAGTTCTTTGCCAGGATGACCACAGACACGCTGAGCATCTACGAGGCTCCAGTAAGTACAAACAAAGACAACATATAGTTGTATTTGTGAAGTGTGCAGCTATAATTCTTCTGTAATTTTTCTCCTCCTCTTAGTCAATGGGCTTGCTCGACAAGAAGAGTCTCAAGATTTCCGGGATCAAGTAAGAGATGATGCCTTTATGATGCGTTTCTGGTAATTGCTTTAAATTGGGGGAAATACTGACACTAATCTGTGCATTTTGTTCATCTTCAGGGACTTCTCATGGTCTCCTGGTGACAACATCATAGCATTCTGGGTACCCGAGGACAAGGATATCCCAGCCAGAGTGACTCTGATGCAGATACCTACCCGTCAGGAGATCCGCGTCCGCAACCTCTTCAATGTTGTCGACTGCAAACTGCACTGGCAGAGAAACGGAGACTACCTGTGTGTGAAAGTGGACAGGACTCCGAAAGGAACACCGGTAAAGAGAAAGAGGCGAAACTGCTGAGACCTCACTGTAAACCAAATAAAAATCACATGCTAATCTTATTTTTCAACCTTTTTCAGGGCGTCGTCACCAATTTTGAAATCTTTCGCATGAGAGAGAAGCAGGTTCCTGTCGATGTGGTGGAGATGAAGGGTAAGAACATAAAAGTAACAGTCAACGTATTCTTTTTAAAAAATTGTTTCCTGATGCATTGTTCGTTTTGTTTCTGTCTTTGCAGAAAGCATCATAGCGTTTGCATGGGAACCCAACGGCAGCAAGTTCGCTGTACTCCACGGAGAGTCTCCCAGAATCAACGTCTCCTTCTATCATGTCAAAAACAACGGCAAGATCGAGCTCACGAGTGAGTAGATCAGACCTGCGTGCTAACTGTCTTTCTGACTCTGGGTTGCACCGTCTAGGACGCACAGTAAACCGCCACTGACTGTGACACTTGATCCTTTTTTTCTTCAGAGATGTTTGACAAGCAGCAGGCCAACAGCATCTTCTGGAGCCCCCAGGGACAGTTTTTGGTGCTGGCTGGACTCAGGAGGTCAGTTGTGTGTGTGTGTGTGTGTGTGTGTGTGTGTGTGTGTGTGTGTGTATATATGTGTGTGTGTGTGTGTGTATGTGTGTGTGTATGTGTGTGTGTGTGTGTGTGTGTGTGTGTGTGTGTGTGTGTGTTAGTGACAGCAACAAGAAGCCGCTGATGACAAAACTAAATAACTTTTCTGACACCTCGTATGAGAGCTAAGCTCCTCTGATTCTAACTCTGATCTGAGGCTCACAGTATTTTATATATATTTGTCAGTTTTGATGACGTCGTCGTGTGCGAGTGTATAATCTTCTCTTCTCCTGTCTACGTTCAGTATGAATGGAGCTCTCGCCTTTGTGGACACGTCCGACTGCACCATGATGAACATAGCGGAGCACTACATGGCCTCTGATGTGGAGTGGGACCCGACCGGCCGCTACCTCGTCACCTCCGTCTCCTGGTGGAGCCACAAGGTGCGTGCTGCTAAGTGACGCCACAAATACTTGTCTTTTTCATTCCTGCCAGACCAATTCACTGTTGATGGGGGGGGGGCGCGGACATCATAACAACATACTGAACTTGCATCCTTTTCCTCATTAAAGGTGGACAATGCGTACTGGCTGTGGACGTTCCAGGGCCGTCTTCTCCAGAAGAACAGCAAGGATCGCTTCTGTCAGCTGCTCTGGAGACCCAGACCTCCTACCCTGCTCGGCATAGAACAGATCAAGGTACAATTTCATCTTTATATATACACATACTGTATCTATGTGTGTGTGGAGCCAGTGATGACATACTAAATAACTTTTCTGACACCTCGTATGAGAGCTGCACTGCGGCTCCTGATTCTCACTCTGATCTGAGGCTCACATCTACAACGTCCTGTGTATTGGTGCAACGCCTAAGTCATTGTATTTTATGTAATTTACTATCTTTCTACAGTAAATATCCATCTTCCTCTTGCAGATAATCAAGAAGGATCTCAAGAAATACTCAAAGATCTTTGAGCAGAAGGATCGTCTGAGCCAGTCCAAGGCTTCTAAGGTTTGACATGTTTATTTCTATAACTGATCCAGGCTGGTCACTTCTATATCTTAACCTTTTTATCTAATATCTAGAGTTAGTAGAGTCACAACTATCTGTATTATCCCTCTTTAACTAGTTGATATTGTGGAAGAATTTAAGTGTGCTCAAGCACATCAAGTTCTGTTTCAGCCATCTTTGTCTCACGAGGAGATTTAAAGGCTCCTCAAAATCTCTTTGTTGCATAATTGTAGCTTCCATACTAGAGACAAAGGAATCATTTATCAATAAACGCTGCATGGTTACGACCCAGAGCATTGTTCTGTTTTATGATACTGAATGTTTTATGTGTTTGTGAGTAGGAGCTGGTGGACAAGCGGAGGACCATGATGGATGATTACCGTAGCTACAGGGAGACGGCACAGCAGACCCATCTGGATCAGAAGAGCAGCCGCCTCGAGCTCAGGGGAGGTGGGACCTTTTTCACGTGTTGTCCCCCCCCCCCCCAGAGTCTATTTCTGTAAGGAAATCACTGACATTTGTTCTCTGTCCTCCAGGAGTGGACTCTGATGAGCTGGACAGCAATGTGGAAGACTGGGAGGAGGAGACCATTGAGTTTTTTATCAACGAAGAAATCATTCCCCTTGGAGATCTGTAGTCCCCTACGCAGGTAAAATTAACGACCCAGTGACATGACAAATACATTTACCCAGTTTGAATCCTGTATTCCTGTGTTGTTTGTTCATTTGTCATCTGTTATATGACAAATGTATGTCAAAAGAATCTGTGTCAGATCATTTTTTCAACCGTTTCAAATGTCTGTTGACTCATCCTGCATTTACAAAAATTCATCCAATCAAATAAGACTTTGGGCGACCAGCTAGCCACACCTGTCATATAGAACCATTTGTGTATTGTAGGAGCTAACAGATCAATATGGTGGAAAAGGTGTGTTTGGATATTAGCGGGCAGAAGCTTTTTTTTTTTTTTTTTTTCATTTCCGAAACACTCTGACTGAGGTGTAATTAGTTCGAGGGAAACTTTGCCGATTTTCAACCGGCTCCGTTTTAATGCGGTGCTGGCGGTGCCGCAGTTCATGCAGATGAACATCCACCGGATGATGCGCCGTTTGTCTGCATGTACGTCCTGCGCTGCTGTGACACAGAGCCGGTTGAAGAATCTGCAAAGTTTGGCTTTCATCTCTGTGAAGCCCACATCTTCTGTAGCTCCGTTTCACGCTATACGCCTAAACACCTTTTATCGGTCCGTTCAAATGCAAAGGATTTCTTTAAATCCTTCTGTAAACTTTCTTTCTGTTTCACTGTGGACTACATGGCAGTACAGAAGCTAGAGACGCTCTAACTTCTGTTTCACTGGGCTTCAAGAATTAGAGGAAAAATGTTTGACGTCAGTATCTTTATTAGATTTATTCAATGGAAACCTGCTGCCTTTTATAACGGATCTCATCTGCTGAACTTGATGACTGAAAGTTCTTGTTTTGTGTACTCAAACAAAAACGTGGACAAAATGAATCAACATCGGGGGGGAAATTAGGGACGTCTGCTAATGAGTTCAACCTTTAAGACTGATGACCACTGTGGGCGTATGTTTCCCTCTGTCCCCGTTTATGTAGATAACAAACAGTTTAATTCTTAATCTGTATTCTCTCCCTCTCCCTCTCCCTCTCTTTCAGTCCATCCGTTGTTGTGTGGAAGGAGGAGAGAGGAACTGCGTCATTGATTGGAGGACGACGACCACGCTGTGAATTTTGGGGTTCAAGAACCTTAACATTCATATTTAGTGACATCATCAAAGCACGCCTTGCGGATCAACAGCCACATCCCTGGACAAGAGAGGATACTTTGTATTTAATATTTTCTCTTTGTCTCACACCATCTTTTTTTTTATTTTTTTTTCCTGTGGAACTTGGTATTTAGTAATACTGTCTCCTTTTTTTTTTCTATTCATCGATTGGAATAACTTGCTCTCTAACCTCAGCCCCGTCTCTCATCGGACCTTCTTTTTACAGGGGTTGTGTTATGAACTAGCCTCACCATGCAAGTGTGTTATCAGAGGGCCATACCAGTGTGGGGTGATGGTGTTGTGGCTAAACGAGCAGCCTTTGTTATAAATGTGCTGATGTGGCACTATAGTGGCCTGTATCCTCCTCCTTTCAGATTAGGCTTTCACACAGGGAGGGGGTGCGCAGTGGGAATAACTTTAAATAAACATTCAAACACAATGATACCTGACTGTCTCACTGTTTGGTTCTTCATTGAAGAGGGCATCGTCTGTGCTCTCTTCCTGTTCAGCTTGAGTGACATGAACAACCATTTTGATGATAAGTTGAAGTCATTTATGAACCAAAAAAGAAACACGTACTCTGGTTCCAGCCTCTCAAATGTGAGGATGTTTTAAATCACTTTCAATGAGTTATCTTCAAGCTTTGGACTGTTGTTCGTACAAAACAAGCTATTTTAAGACATCACCTCAAGCTCCAGAAAGCTGATGGGCATTTCAAAGTACAGTCAACAGATCTCACTGATGGATGTGTATTAGTTCCACCCTGTGTACAGTTCTGAACACATCTATTGAGCATTCAATACATCTGCCACATTACCAGTTTACAAATTTAAGATAACTATAAACCTTTTATTGTTTCACATTTGATAAACCGATAACTGTCCTCAGAAGCTGCAGTTTGAAGCTCAGCTGGGTATCATCTGATACTGAGGTCACTGCATCTGAGGTTTAAGAAACTACTTTTTTTTTATTGTGCTTAAGGTGAAATTTCTTCATGATCAGATGATTTTCTTATTTCTAAATGTCGTAGTTCAAAATATTCTAAGTCCAGGTCCTTCACTGCTTCATATCTACTCTGTACTTTGTGGTTATGAAAGATTTTATGTAGCCATTATCATGGCTTTCTCTTTACTCTTCTGGATAGCCGGTCTGTCATTGCAAAGACTTTTGTTGGGAAGTTTTCCAGCAGGTTACTTTGACCAATGTCCATAATTACGGTGCAGTTCTATATCCAACATGTTGCCTCACAGTTTTCAGGATATACAGAGAACAGCTAGTTCTTGATGTGCCAGCACAGTGTTGTTCCACTCCATGTTAACTCTATAGGCTGCAGAGATCTTTTACCTCATTAACCTACGTAAAGACCTAATGTATGTACAGATGTTCACTGTGATGTTCAACACGAGGAACAGAACAGTCAACTAACATCTTATCTATAGAAGACTTGACTTAACAGGTAGGAACGTCGTGTAAAACTGATGTTCTCAAATGTACCTTCTTACACAACATCTGATCATTAATCAAGTTTAAAGATGCTGCAACATTTGATGTCACCTCAAATCTACAACAGGCCTCTTTATTTGAATTAACTTAGAGGTGTTAGGTGTTAAACCTCAATACTTACAATTCATTTAGCATTTAGCACCTTTCACATAATATACGAGGGCTGTGTTTCACTCAATATCAGCCAGCCTTTATCGTTGATTATGCTTGTTTGTTTCTGGTTTGTAAAAATGTCACCACAGGCTCTTACGTACTCTTGTTAGCGTTCCGCACCGCCTGTTTCAAATTATAAGCCTCAGATGAATCGATGCCTGAATGGTTGTTTTGTAAAATTCACCCGACTGTGTTTCGACATGTTCGAGGCAGTCACCTGGAGAGCGTATATGTGCAGGATATGATGATGGTATTTCATTTCAGTTTAGTGCAGTGTAATTTGTTCCATTTTGATTGTTATTGGTTTAACCGAACCACTCAACCAAAGTTAAATTAGGGATGCTGCTTGGTGTTGCCTTGGTAACCAGGCAGCTGATACAATGTTGCATTGTGCATCATGTTCATTGTGTACACATTCTTTATGAAGAGCTTTTAACTGTAAATCATTTTTTAATTTATTGTTCATAAATGATGTACTATTGCTTTATAGATCAGCTACATGTCTCTGAGGAGAACAGGTTTGGCAGTGTTTATCCTCACACACTATTTTAAAGTGTTTGTATAATTCCTTTGTTACTTTATAAGGAACTACATCTTTTAGCTGTTCCACAAAGCAGAAGAAAAACATTTGGCCATGCTGCTTTCAGCCATTACTCTCCTAGAGGGGTTGAGAGGAGCTGAAAATATTGATATTCTTAAATGTTAACTCAGAGTAGTAGAAGTAGAAAGTACCATAGTACCAATACAGTATTTGAGTAGATGTACTTAGTTATGTTCCACCATTGTCAGTGAACCCCCAGTATGCGTTTTGTCAGTTAGAGCCACTGAAGGATTGATCTGGTATCACACAGCTTCTGTCAATAATATCCAGTTTTTGTATTTTATAATCAGTGTGTCGTTGCCTCCATGAATTCCACCGTAAAAAAGGAACACGAGTCTGAGTTACATTTCCTGTTTCTTTCAGTTGTAGCTGGCAAGCAGGAAGTGTGTCCTTCCGCGATAGATGGCCACCGTGGAGCTGAGATAACCTGTTCCACGTTCCCCCACCAATCGCGGCTCTGGATCGGGTATAACCATGGGAACATGGCGTGGTCTACGAGTGGCGTTCATCCTGGTGTCTTTGTTTATGATCCTGCTGATCATCGTCTGCTGGGACGACGTCGGAGGCTTCAACCTCTACCCGCTGCAGGAGCCCAAACACATGTCGCCTCACCCTCGGACGACTGCTGGGCCCTCGCACTCTACGTACACCAGCAGAGCCCAGACCAGTACTTCCTCCGCCATCCCCACTACTGCTCAAAGTACAACACTGGTGCTTGAGGAGACGGGGGGAGCGGCTGGGGCGCACACAGAGGAGGAGGGGAAGGACAAACAAGTACAGAGGAAGGAGGAAACAAGGGAGGATGAGGAGGAGAAGGAGAGAAGTCATAATGCTGAGGACGATAGGGAACAGGAGGCGAGGAAGCAGAGGATCGTGGATGTGTGTTCAGGACAGGACGCTGTTGAATTCCCCGGAAGGACTCGGGCGTTTGAGCAGATCCCAAACGGGGAGCTGGATCACCTTATAGTGGATGACACCCACCAGATTATCTACTGCTACGTCCCCAAGGTACAGCTGTCTTTTTTGTGTGTGTGTGTGTGAACATAAGGGTGGTGGGTTAGTTCACTTTGTTTGGATCTAAGTGTGAGAAAAATAGCAAGAAAGACAAAAAAACATCTTAAAATCACAGTTCTTCATTTCTCTAGCGTTTGTCAACATTCACAAACACGTGTTCGTGTGCCCTCTTGTCTTTTTCGAATGCCTCGTCTTTCCCTTTTCTTTCCCTCCATCGTTGTTCTCCGTTCAGGTGGCGTGCACCAACTGGAAGCGAGTGATGGTGGTCCTGTCTCAGTCTCTGATCTCGCCCTCCTCAGGAAAACCTTACACTGACCCAGAGGCTGTACCTCCTCACCTCGTGCACAACCCCTCTCTCCACCTCACTTTTGCCAAGTATGACACACACACACACACACACACTCCCTGATAATGCTACATTGTGGACGACAGATCTGTGTTGAAATCGGCAGGAGAAGAGCTAGTTTGGGTTAGCCAAGCACACTCACAAAGACAACAAAGTAAAATCTACCAATAAATCAGAGTGTCTATCCAGAACTTAAGAAACTTAAGCAGACTCAGTTTGTAAGTCACTGTACGATTTGTCTCTTTAGTAATTCTGTCTCCACTTGTTTTCAAAGAGGCGTTAATTAATGAAAAGTTCCACGGTGTTCCTTTTTCAGACAGCTCTACGGAAACACTTAATTATTCAGTATAACCGTTTGAGGAACTACACGAGAGCTGAAGGAGTTATTCACTGAGTTGACTCTTGGAAGAGGGGAGTGGAAAAGACGGGCGGGGGGGTTGATGCTGCAGCACAGACAGACCTTTCTCTGTCTCTCAGGAGCTGTCTGTGTTTGGATATATATCTGAACATATGTTTTTTTCTATCTGCACTGATATACAAGACACCTTTTTGTCCCCTTAAGGACTGATCAGGCTTTGTTTTCAAGTCACTTAGTGGCCAAATGTTTTTAGTATTGCATGGGACTAAGCAGCTAACCCTCAAAAAGCGTTACAATCAGGACAAAACTAAAGATCTGCTCTCATGGTGTTGTGTGCTGTTTGTGTCTCTTGCCAGGTTTTGGCCCCATTATGGTTCTCTGTCCCGCCACCTGATGGCACTCAAGCTCCAGCACTACACCAAGTTTCTTTTTGTACGAGACCCTTTTGTGCGTCTTATCTCGGCCTTCGGGAACAAGTTTGAAAGGTGTGTGTCAGATAGAGCGGGTTACATGGGTGTGTAAGTGTTTGATTTAAGGGTGAGGAATGGGCTACACTGTTGATTCAACTGCAGTCCTATCATTCTTGAATTGGGTGAATTTGTGTTTGTTTTTAAGGCCCAACGAGGACTTCTACAAGCAGTTTGGCTCTGTCATGCTGCGTCGTTATGCTAACGTGTCAGGCGGTTTGCCAGAGACAGCGGCGGAGGCGTTTGCAGCGGGAATCAAGCCGACATTTCAGCAGTTTATCACATACCTGCTGGATGCAGAGACCGAGAGGGAGAGTATCTTCAACGAACACTGGCAGCAGGTACTTGTCTCACACAGCAGTGAAAGGCTCCACTTGATACAGTTTGACATTATTTCTCAGATGGTTGGATGCCGTGAGGTTACTCTGCATACTTACCCCCCCCTGTTGTTCATATTCAACTTCTACATCATTTTTTAAAGGCAGGGTTAATTTATATTTTTGTTGAAATTCTCATTACATCCTGACAGCAATAAAAGAATCATATAAAGATCTGGTATCTGTGGCCGTCGCAGGATTGTAATAAGCCGGTCCAATCAATTTGGCACTAATTAAATTATTGTTTACGTTCATTATGATCATTTTGGGGGAGTGGCTTTGGAAGTTGACCTGAAGGGACGTGATATCAGTGTTGCCGACTTGGCGACTTTCTTGCTAGGTTTAGCAACTATTGGAGCTAGTGCTTCTAACTACCTTCATTGGAAAAGAGTTAGGGCTCGGTTTTTCTGTTGGATTGTTTTTTTTAAAATCTAGCATACTCTTGCTAGTTTCTCAAGATTGCCAACCCTAGCTTTAAAAGACCATACCAGTATAACATGGATTTCTTGCCCTTACCTATCATCTCTGCCATTCGCACTTTGTTTCAGGTATTACAAACAGACGCACAAACGGACGCAGCTATAAAATTGTACGCCTGCTTTTTGTGTGTTTCAGGTGTACCGTCTGTGCCATCCATGCCAGGTGAAGTATGACTTCATTGGGCGACTAGAAACCCTGGAAACAGACGCGAAGCACCTGCTGAAGCTTCTGGAGGTGGATCAGCTGCTACGCTTCCCTTCAGGGGCTCGAAACCGCACTGCAGCCAGCTGGGAAAGAGACTGGTTTGCACAGATTCCCATAACAATGAGGAGAGAACTGTACAAGCTGTATGAACCAGACTTTGAGTTGTTTGGCTATCCCAAACCTGACAGCACGCTCCACCAGTAGACCACGCCGAACCAAAGGACCTTCTTACAAGCTGCGTTATCCCAGTCTGGTTTCCCCATGTAAAGGCACTTTGAATAGTATTTCGGTAAGTCATTGGGAAAGAACTGTTGACTGACATCTCCGTGAAGGGAAATGTCTGGCAGAGAAATAAAGTGTTTTTGTATATGTGACTTTATTTTTACTGTGTATGTGGAAGAAATATTCAAGTGGCAATACCACTATGTAAAAATAGTTAATCGTAAGTAAGGTCTGTTTAATAGTCCAGGGAGTACCACGCAACAGTTGTATATGTCTTCTGTAGCTGTGGAGGACCGTTATCAACTGTAGGCTTTAAAAATACTAATTTCTAACAAAAAATCAAGAGACTTCTTAATTTTAAGTAAAGGTTAAACCAACTGTTGGCATATAGTTTGAAAGATGTGGGTGTTTACCAGGCATTGAAGGTCTAATGAAAAGATGCTACTGCTACATTATGGGTATAAGGATCCAGCATTTTTGCAGCTTGATACATACTAGATATCAGGGTATCCTCTACTGCTTTGATTTTTACCATTCGAAATTCAATCTATAGGTGAGTCTTCCAAATGTATGAAAGTATTGGAGTGCATCCTAAAGTAAAAGGAGGCTATAGTAGTATTTTCACCAAAAAGTACTCAAGTATCAATAGTAAAAGTACTTAATATGTAGAATGACGCCTTACAGAGTGTAAAATTATATTAAAGTACAAAATTCGCCTCTAAATTGTAGTGGAGTATGAGTATCCATACAAGGAAGAAAGGGTTGTACTCAGAAATATAGAAGTGTAAAGTCTAGTTCCATAAAATGGAAATACTCAGGCAAAGAACAAGTACCTCAAATTTGTACCTCAAATTTTGCACAGTACTTGAGTAAACGTACTTCGCTGCATTACACCAGTGCTGTAGGGAGTGTATAGACAGAGAGTGAACGACAAACAATCACGCCCTCCACTACTTTCTATTGCACAAAAAGCCGCTGTTGTTGCGTTCACAACTGTCCTGCTGTCTGTTTCCACGTGTTCCAGCCTTTTCTACAGCCCCTCCCCTTCTGTTCCAAACCTCTCCTCCCATTGGCCGAGCCTCCTGTCACTCCGCAAGGGGGGCGTTGTTGGACACCACCCTCCTCGTTGCTTGACAGTTCTGTCCCGACGTCACCGGTTCCGTCCCAACACGGAAATAAATTATGTCCAACGGCTGCGTTGCTGTTATTATGGATTTAAAGCGGCACTGCTAAGCGTAGCTTTCGCCGTGTTTAAGGACTACGCGCGCGGCTTGTTTGCGATGTTAAACGGCCGGTGCGGACTAACTTTGTGACAGATGGACGCCCGCGCTGGAAATGGAGAGAGAGTTCGACCTCTGTTGTTAGTTCAATAGAGCTCCGTTTGTTCAGAGCCATGAAACAAAGAGTGTTGGGGGTCATGGGGGCTCTGGGACGCCTGCTGCTGTCTCTCCTCCTGCTGTCCTGGGACGGCAAGCTGTTTCAGGTATAAAGTTTGTCACGTTAAACTGTGCGTGGGGTGTTCCTGTTGTTGTTGTTAATACTGATTGGGTCTTGCTATTTATGCGCAGCACGGACCGCAACTGGCATCCCACTGCGCTTCTGTGTCTATTTCAGGCTCGAGTAAAGTTGCCGTGATATGATGATAGGACGTTGAGTGCAAGTTGCCTGAAGAAAGTTAATACTGCCTCTCTCTATGTATGTGTGTGTGTGTGTGTGTGTTTGCGCGTGCGTGCATGCATTGAGCGTCTCTGTGCACGTCTTCTTGACTCAAGAGTTCAGTTGTGCGTTGCCAGTTGCCACCCGTTGGTGGGTAAATATGGGAGTGGTGAACACACACATGTTCTCAGCATTGAGTATAAGTGTAGGTATTGGGAGGAGGGGGGAAGGATAAGGATATCCTGCTATATGAGGAACACGGTATAATTATGAGAGCTGAGCTGGACTGTCAACCCACTGACACATCCACAGACGTCCACACACAAGCTCTAGTCCAGCTATGATGAAATCTCAGATACATGACATGACACCTGGCTTAAAGTCTCTCTCTCTCTTTCTCTCTTTCTTCCTGGTGGCCCATCAGGTTGGAGGGGTCAGATCTGTCACCCTCCCAGAATCCCTCCTGTTCGTCTCCACAATGGACGGTAGTCTGCATGCTGTCTCCAAACAGTCAGGAGACATCAAGTGGACCCTCAGAGAAGGTTCATTACACATAGACGTCAGTACTGTTTCATGAATTTCTAATTCTATTCTAACATATTTCTCATTAAATCTTTCTTTGATTTCATTCAGACCCCATTATTCAAGTACCTGTCTACCTCACAGAGTGAGTAACACACAAATACATGCAAGTACTCATACAAATATAGGACTGAGTGTTTTTTTTTGTGATTAGCAAAGTATTGAATGCTGTCATGTAACAAAAGTAGGAAGATTTGTAGTCTTGTGTACTTATTCTTGGATTAGATAGTTCCTTTACATTATTTTATTCACGCTTGTACAGCTGCATTTTTTATTTTTTTTAGACAAAATGTTTTGACTCAAACAAAGGTATTTGAAACGTACTGGATAAAGTATTGGTGCCAAAAGAGGTAAAAGGAATTTAAATATATTTCAAATAATCACTGGACTGCTGTCTGAATGTTCTTTTTCGTAGGCCGGGTTTTCTCCCAGACCCCAATGATGGCAGTTTGTATGTCCTGGGCGGCAAACACAAGGAAGGCCTGATGGTAAACAATGCAGTGTGCGTGTGCGTGTGTGTGTGTGTGTGTGTGTGTGTGTGTGTGTGTGTGTGTGTGTG
>NW_022280058.1:1875531-1882781 GCF_004355925.1 Anarrhichthys ocellatus | reverse complement strand
TGTGTGTGTGTGTGTGTGTGTGTGTGTGTGTGTGTGTGTGTGTGTGTTTGAGTGTGTCGGTTTCACTGTATGACCCCCCCCCCCATTGTTTGGATGTACCCACAGAAACTGCCCTTCACCATCCCGGAGCTGGTTCAGTCGGCTCCCTGCAGGAGCTCTGATGGTATCCTCTACACAGGTGAGACATTGTGTGTTTGTGAGAGATGAAAGAAATGAGACATGTGCATACTTGACATACTTCAATGCTGTTTGTGAATATTTGTGTCTGTGTGTGTGTGTTTTTGTGCACATGAAGGTAAAAAGCAGGATGTGTGGTTTGTGGTGGATCCTGAGACGGGCGAGAAGCAAACCAGTTTAACCACCTCCTCCTCGGAATCCATCTGCCCGAACACTCCTCTGCTCTACATTGGTCGCACAGGTATGTCATGCTCACTAACATTTTTCAACTCTCTGTGACCAGAACAAATCGCCAAAGTGCAGAATAGACATCTTTCACTCTGTCGATGAACAGTATTCTCATGCTTCCTGGATTACTGTGTTTTCCCCGCAGAATACATGGTCACCATGTTTGACACCAAGACACAGGAGCTGCGGTGGAACGCTACGTACAATGATTACTCTGCTCCACCTTACGACGACAAACAGGACTACAGTACGTCTTGCTCACACACATCCCTGCACACACATTCAGTTATGGAGGCTTACCTAGCTGGATTGCATCAATGTCAATATGAGCTGATAACACAGAATCTGCTTTGTAATAAGCAAACTGAAATGTATTTGGGTACCTGTATGTCCAGAACAGGTTTGAGGAGAATTACAGTAGTACTGTATGGAGTCTCTTCACGTCATAAAATAAAATATTTCAGTCAATACTAAGTATTGTTTTATTGTCAAGCATCTACTTGACTTTAAAGATTCTCTATACAGGATTCAGAGCATCAGTATAGCTGCAAGCTAAGTAAACATATAGTAATGTCTACCTGAGCAGGGAAGGAAGTCGCTCTCCCTCTGTTTGAGTTGTAATCCGAGTTTCTCTGTTCTTTGTCTGCACATCCGGGCTGGCCGTCCCAACCAACGGCATCGTGGAGAAAGCGTAGCTAGCACCCGACCTCCGGTCCCCCCCCCCTCAGGGTTAACATAGTTTGCTTTGTCAGCACTGTTGCCGTCGTTTGCACTGTTTACGCTTTTAGCTGTGAGCCGTCGGCTCAGCCTTCACCATGTTGAGAGCCTCGGGGCGGTAATCCGTCTGCTCTCAACATCGCATTTAGCACCTTTTAGATGTCCACCCATCTGACACCGTCAAAGGATTTTAGTCCAATAAAAGTATCGCGTTCATAGCTTGTTACAGATCTGTCTCCAGGAATTCTTCAAAGGATTTCTCAACATTGTGAAATAGAGCATTTTGAACCTTATTCCTATTTACTCAAGAACTACTGCGCTTACTTGAACCAAAAATCTGGGACATGCATTTCATAATTGTCTGTCGGAGTGTATTTTGCTACATATTTAGTTTGAGATATAGATTTAAAATGTGTAAATATGCATGTGAGTGCTTTCTAGCTTGATAATTCTATTTAAAACAACCAGACTTTGTTCATATGAAACCTGCGAGAACATGTGAAATCTCTTGAAACAACTCAAAGATGTGACATTCCAACTTGTCCAAAACTGACCTGTGCTGCCTGTTGCCCTTCCAGAGATGGCCCATCTTGTGTCGAGTGGTGATGGTCTCGTAGTGACCGTTGACAGAGAGACAGGTAGGGGGAGGTGTGTGGTTTTTACTATGTGAAGATCTGGTCACCTTTTTATTTGTCTTTACTTCCACCTCTTCTTCCTCGTAAGACTTTGAGTGTTGTGTGTGTGTGTATTTTGTCTTCCAGGTGACGTCTTGTGGAGTCAGAACTATGGGTCGCCCGTCGTAGGGGTCTACCTGTACTCTGGCGACTCACTGAGACACGCCCCTCACCTGTCGCTGGCTAGAGAAACGCTGCGCTTCCTCACCTTCTCCTCTGCCAACAAACAGAAGGACGCACACTCGACATTGAAGTGGAGCTATCAGTTTGTGAAAGAGCAAGCCAGCGCACAAGCACAACTCGTGTAAGAGAAATTGTGAATACATGCATTCAAAAAAAGGAGCTTTGACAGCGTTGTGATGCATCAGTCTGAGCGGTAACTAGAAGGCTCTCGGCCAACAGTTGCTCCGACAACTTTACTTTAAATTGAAGTTAAGTTAAGTGAGGTGTCTTGACATACACATTTAACGGACAAGAGACCAGGAACTGCTGAGTCCGTTGTTTTCTCTATTCAGGCTGTATTAGATCTCACACTCACTCATCCACTGCAGACTAAAAGAATAAGCTGTGGTAAAAACTTTGTTAAACTGTTGGCTGGAACTAAGTTTCAGGTGTCTGGTAATATGTTTTAAGGGACAATGCGAGACAATCAGAAACTACAAAGCATTTCCTGTGGCAATAGTATAATAAATAAGCTAGTCTGTTTCATCATCTGTTCAATTGATTATTAATGTGGCAATCCCAAGATCCAATCAGTTATTTCTTGTCCTGAGACCAATCCGTTCATTCCATTTGATTCAAATATTTTTATACATTTTTGAGGTATCCTACTAAATAATAAATCAATAATTGGCTGAGAGAATAACCTGACTTTGTCTCCTCATTAAGACCCACCCTCTATGTAGGGAAATTGGACTCCCACCTCTACGCCTCCACTTCCCTTGTCCACCATGGAGTCTCGTTAGTGGTGAGTTTAGATATGTAATCTTTTTGTGTGTTGGACACACCCGATCTGATACATGTGACCGGTTTGTGCTTCTTGTTGCTGTGACAGCCTCGGGGACTGACCTTGGCCCGAATCGAGGGTCCAGTGACGACCGGAGTGACGGTCAGTGAGCGAGGGGAGTGTGAGATCACACCTTTCACTGATGTGCGCTATCCAGCAGGAAGCACAAACAGCCGGAAAAACCACTGGCTGCTAATAGGTAATATCACTCACTCACACTCACACACACACACACACACACACACACACACACACACACACACACTGGATGTCATCCAATAGCAATGAAAACTTCTTGACAGCTGGATGGCTGTTCTAACTAACTAAACAACAACTAAGTTTCATGGTTCCTTACAGCCATAACAAACTATGAATATGTGTATTGTGTAAAAAGTGTTTCCAAACCACAGAGTCACTATCATGGTTTTTTTTTTTAGAAAATCTGTGTTTATTTAGGCCAAAGGGCAGTGGACTGACGATATATGGACAAAACCTTAATTTTGGATTATTGTAGGATGATAATAAGTGAATAAATTACAGTTATGTTGTATATAATTATTCTAAAAAGCTAGGAAATCTGTGTGCTCAGTTCTGGTATTTTAACTTTGACTGTTGAAACTGGACGGTGACTTAATCCAGAGACAGAAAAGCGGATCAGTCCAATGTTTTATCTAAAATATAGAAAACTAGTTCCATTTTGTTTAGTAAGATAAAACTAGGTATTGATTTTGTAAATATGGATGATACACAAAGCACAAAAAACATGCATGAATTAATGAATAAGGACTTTAAGCAAAAATTGGCCTTTTTACTTGTTGCCAACAGTGTCTGTAGGAGGTAGGTGTCGTCTTTAGGTATCATCAGGGAAATGTCCAGGGTTTTTGAGGTGGTTGTTGCTACTTCCTTCCAGAAGGTCTGAATATAGGGGACAAGACCAGAAAACATGAGCATGATCAAGCATGGTTTATCCACATTCCCTCCAGCAGCATGACTGAGTGTCACTTTGTTTAGACTTCTGTTTGGGAGAGATAAACAAGCAAATCAAGTTTTACCAGCAGATGTCACTCCAGGCCTGTGACTTGATGGAGGACGACTGTGTTTCCCGGGCATTCGGCAACATATCTTCAGTTATTTCAAGTCAAGTATTGAGATGAAACAAGCAAATATCACAATCATTTTAAGTGTTCTCACTTTGTGTTCAGCATGAAAGCAGTACCTCTGGCTGGAGTAGAAAGGTTCCCTCAAAACTGAAAATACCTCTCTTTGATTTATTGACGAGAGAAAAGAGAGTGACCACAAACACAGACACTCAAGCGGCTTTGAAGGCTTCATCTCTGAATGTTTTTAGGTCATCACGAGCTCCCTCCAGTGGCTCACACCACCATGCTGAGGGATTTCCCAGTCGGCTTGCAGCGTTCTGGTGAGGCAGTCATCCCCCCTCGACCTTCTGCCTCGCCTGCCTCCTACTACCACCAGCGCTACGTGAGTCCTTGCTGCAGTCTACAGCTGAGAATCAGTGAATCACAGCAATATCAGACAGTAACCCTCTTCCTTTATGTTGTTGCTGTCTATCACAGCAGCTGTGTCAGAGACCGAAGAAATAATGGGATAAACTACTAAATCCACTTTCATTGTAAACTGCTTTACAGACAACATTGACGACCAACGCGGATAAAAACAAGTCATTAAACCTCCTTATATTTCCATTGTTTCTCATCCTGCTTGTCTTATTGTGTCCTTCAGTTCCAGGTGGTTACTGGTAGCCACAGCGACACTAATGCTGACAGAGGAGGGGTTGATGGGAGGTCGACAGGACAGGCCCAGAGGCCGGCCGCTGTGCTGCCCGTCTATATGACTCAGGACCGTCTGACTCTGGCTGTTCTGACGCTGCTGCTGGGAGGATGGCTGGCCTTCATGCTCACGTACCCCGTTGTGAGTTTGTGTCTTATGTCTGTCTGGTGTTTAGATGCATGTGTTTTTAACGTTTCAAAAACAGAGGACGAAAATGTCACGTCAAAAAACTGCCCTACAATTATTTAAAGATAATGTTTTCCACTTTTACTGATAAATCTTTTTAAACCAACTGATCATAACTACCAACTACCACACCCTTTTCAGGATTTCAGCCCTTTTAAATGAAAATAACACACATTTTATTATGTACGGGCGACACAGTTAATTATAGGAGCTGAGGCTGAACTTCCAATACTAAGAACAAAACACACACCTTTGCAAAATGTATGCCATATGCATCCACACAGCCAAATTAAAAAGCTAAAAATGTCCCTAGTGATGCTTGTGTGTTTTAAGATGCAGTTTTATTCTCAACGATATGAACAAAAGGTGGCAAACTGCACCGATATCAAGCAGTAGTGATGGTACAAGCAGGAGAACAGAGGCATCCTGTGGAGTTCTTGTTTTTCTGAGTGGATCCCTGTTTTGTTCATGTCGTGCACGCTTACAAGGATGCACATGCATGCGTGTGTGCACAAATGAGTGATAAATAGACAGTCCTGCAAATGGTTTAACACTATTCCACTGATCAGGTTTGAGTATGTGGCAGAAACATGACAAAATGTGCAGCAATGCACCAGAAAAGCAGGGAAGAAGGAAGAACGATGGCTATTAAACATTGATGTAAACAAGGAAATGCATTCAACACATTTGTTAGGCTTGAAGGAATTCAGAAAATGTGTTTCGGTGAGTGTCAATGAATGTTAACGTATCCGTTCAACACGGATCTCTCAAACTGCCTCTTCTAACATAACTCTTCTGTATCTGTGCGTGTTTCTGCAGCGTGCAGCTCATCAGCTGAAAGCTCAACGGCGGCTGGAGGAGGCTTTTGAGTCTCGTCTCCAGCACATGCAGACAAACATCCAGACGGCGACCTCGGTCTCTTCAGACGCAGCCCTTTCTACTGACACAAACCTCTCCAGTGGTAAGTAACTTCCAAGAAAAGTTCCTCTGTTATGCTTTATTCCCTGTATTTAATGACCTGTGGGTCCAGTTCAATGATGAACATCCTCCTTTGCATTGCACTTGAGAAATGAAGGATTTTTAAAATGAATAGTGTTGACGCAGCAGGTTTTCTCAAAGCCTAGAAATCTTGACTATATTATTCACACCAATCATACTGCTAATCTTCACTTTTCTGTATCCAGATACTCCGCCTGCCGACCCTCCACCTAGTCCTCACACTCAAAGCAGCAGCACCTCTGATGTGGATAAAAATGGCACCGCCGGGCATAATCCCACAGCAGGTAACGTTTTAACATCAAAATTGTTTAATTTCCTTCTGTCCCGCACCACTAAGATGAAATGAATATCTTGCTGCTTCATTCTTCCTTCCAACGTCTCTCAGAAGGAAACAGCGAGGAGGTGCAGGTGGGTAAAATCTCCTTCACGCCGTCTGAGGTGCTCGGACACGGCACCGCGGGAACGTTTGTCTTCAGGTACAGTATTTACATTTCAACACAGCGCTGTTACGACAGCTAAGTGCAGAACAGGTGTAAGAAACCTTTCTATAAGTATTAGTATTTGGTGACGAAATGGTCCCTGTGATCTCAAACAAAGTGTGGCTTCAGCAATCGGCCTTTGACTTGTCACAGCAGGAAAAGCACAAATGGCATTCATGATGACTCATGCACTATTTACTTGTCCCATTAAGTCATGACAGTGTGACAGTGAGTCAGCTTGCACAACACCAGGACCCTGAAACTGAAGCAGCTAAATGGATTCAATGTTTTTTCCGACTGTGACATGTCTCCAGTAAAGAAAACCTAGTTGTTTTTTGTATCATTGTGGAAATCAAACTAAATATTTATGGTGTGGTATACTCTGGAAAATGGTACGAACAAAACATATCCACAGATTTGAGTTAATGGGCTAAACCATAAAAACAACCCACTTAATTTCTTATGTAAACTAAATTGTTGTGATGCACATACAGTACTGTGCATAATGTGTCATGGCCCTCTGTTTTGGCGTCTTTAGGGGTAATTTCGATGGACGGCACGTAGCGGTGAAGCGAATACTGCCGGAGTGTTTCGACATAGCAGAGCGCGAGGTGCAGCTCCTCCGAGAGTCGGACACTCACCCGAACGTCATCCGATACTTCTGCACGGAGAGAGACCGCCTCTTCAAGTACATCGCCATCGAGCTGTGCGCTGCCACCCTGCAACAGGTCAGCACTGTGGGGCCGTGTCAGTAAAATAAAAAAAGAGCAAATAAGACCTCATCTCAGGACTGTGTAGGCGTGAATAGACTGTAAGTGATTGACGTCGTCTTCCTGAGTTAAGTAAACAAACACACACTGACAAACACTGACAACATACAGACACAAAATAACATATCTACAGTCAAAGCAATCACAGTATCCATTACCTTGAACAATTCATCAAACACAACATCATAGCAGGTGGTGTTATTCCTCTTGTGTGCCCCCCCCC
>NW_022280058.1:1796618-1875431 GCF_004355925.1 Anarrhichthys ocellatus | reverse complement strand
CCCCCCCCCCCCCCCCCCATTATTAGTTTCAGTGTTTTTTTTAATGGATAATTTTTCTCATTCATAACATAAGTAATAAGTTCCTCTGACTGGAGGCTCTTTAAATGAGTTCCTTGGCAAGGAAGCAGAAGATGGCCCATGGGGACATTTGTAGATGATTATGCATTAGACCTGTCTGTACAAGTCTGGTTTACCGCCATGATTGCATTGCTGGCAAATATTAGAAACCATGACGGCTGCGGTGCATCTTTGCCACAGTTTGAAAGAGCAGTGAAGAGACAGCCTTGCGGCTCTATTTAGTGCGAGCAAGTCGTTTTTAATATCTTCTTTTTTGCAGCAGAGGACCACGCAATCATACAAGAACCTGTTAGATGTGAACCAATTACACCTTTATCATTCTTATTGGTCGATGGAGATTTGGGACGTTAATCCCCATCAAAGCTTCGCTCCACCTTCAACATGAGCAGAAGTCTAATCAGTCAGAGTAACTAAAAGCAGCTGTGTGGGTGTTCACAGGTTGTAATAACAAAAAAACACGTGTTTGTTGTGTGTCTCTGTCCTCTGCAGTACGTGGAGGATCCGTCTTGCTTTCCTGAGCTGAATCCTATAACTCTGCTGGGACAGACCATGTGTGGCCTCTCACACCTCCACTCACTCAACATAGGTCTGAGATACACACACATACAGACTATACATGTACACACCTTTCTTTATTTGTTTCTAAATTATTTCCCCCAGAAACCAGTGCTGCTCAGCTTTGACAGCTAAAATGTTTCTCTGTGTTTCCCCTCTTCCTCTTTCTTCTTCGCTCTCCATCGTCTCTCCCTTTAGTCCATCGTGACCTGAAGCCTCGAAACATCCTCCTCTCTGGTCCCAGTGCGCTGGGTCGGGTCCGAGCTCTCATCTCTGACTTTGGACTCTGTAAGAAGATCCCAGCCGGTCGGAGCAGCTTCTCTTTGCGGTCAGGAATACCAGGAACCGAAGGGTGGATAGCTCCCGAAGTACTGCGGGATACTCCCGGCAACAAACCGGTAACATGCACACACACGTATTACATATGTAATATATATTTCTTTGAACACTCTGAAAGGGTCAGAGTTAGAAAAAATGAATAGGTGATGTAAGTAGCTTGAGGGTCTGTGATCCAGATATTTTTTCTGTCCTAAATTTACATACAAAACCGAAACTGAGCGGTCCCCAAGATTGAGGAACTCTGAGGTAGAGACGAGTATTTTGTTTGTATTTTCACGGACAGATTGTGTTTGTTTTCTGATCCATGTTTCTCCTCTTCTCTTCTCAGACGGCAGCTGTGGACGTCTTCTCGGCAGGCTGTGTGTTCTACTTCGTGGTCAGCAGGGGGCAGCACCCCTTTGGCGATTCATTTAGACGGCAGGTCAACATCCTGTCAGGAGAATATTCACTCTCGCATTTTATGGAGGATATACACGGTGAGAGCGGTCTTTGTGCATTACGTCTTCACTGGCTTCAGTTCATACCCTTTTTTTGGTCCAGAATTAAGTCTAGTTCAGTAAATTCCAGCCTTGCACCACCATCTTCAAATCACACCTCAACAATCCAACTTCTTTCCAAATATCCTCAGTGCTCCGGGGTTTTCTTGCTACAAATTCCTTAAATAATCAGTTTTTTATGGTTTCCATGCAATTTTCAGACATTACCGTAATTGCACAATTACAATAATCACAAAATAATCTGCTCATGTCACAAATACAAGAAACCCTGAAAACTGTTTTGTCCCTCAAATCAGATGACGTCATAGCGCAGGATCTGATCGAGCAGATGATCAGTGCCGAGGCCGAGTCGCGGCCCTCCACCGCCTGTGTGCTCAAACATCCGTTCTTCTGGAGCCCCGAGAAGCAGCTGCTCTTTTTCCAGGTGTGTTAAATCTGTTGGCCACGGAGACACAAATCAAGCTGTGTCGGCTGTCTCTCTTGATTAGTAAACTTTGTTTGATATGGACAAGTTAAAGTAGCATCAACATACATGTAGGCCCAGATTCACTGTGTTTAGTGCTTATTTACAACACCTGTCCACAGGAGGCTTTTTTTAATGACTACTTGTCATTACTTTCTGGTTTAAAAATTCCTATTTTTTCTGATAAACACAGAGCAAAAAATGTGCAAACGGGGGTCTGAGTGTGTTTGTGTGCGTTGGTACGTAGGACGTGAGTGACCGAATAGAGAAGGAACCAGCAGACAGTCCGATCGTGGTCAAAATGGAGACTGCAGGGAGAGTAGTGGTTCGAACCAACTGGAGGATGCACATCTCTGTGCCGCTGCAGACAGGTACACGCATCGCATCACATTACTGCACTGTTTGCACCTGTGCGGGATGACAAAGCCGTCAAATGGTCTGTAATCTCCCTGTGTACGTTGCAGACTTGAGGCGGTTCAGGACATACAAAGGGAACTCGGTCAGAGATCTGCTGAGAGCCATGAGGAATAAGGTCAGCATGCTTACTGGAACTCTTCTATTTATTTGACACAAGTAGTCACGCTTTGACGCGTGTATGTTGACGCGTTACAGAAGCATCACTACCACGAGTTGCCACCGGAGGTGCAGGAGGCTCTCGGCGAGCTGCCCGAAGGCTTCGTCAGCTACTTCACCTCACGCTTTCCACGGTTACTGATGCACACACACGCTGCTCTGCACATCTGCTCCCACGAGAGACTGTTTCACCCCTACTATCTACCCCCCCACTCCAAATAGCAATAACACGACCCTGCACATTATACTCTGTATACACACTGATGTACAGAAAGTGCCCTTTATTGCTTTTGTAAAGCCCGCACTGTTTTTTGGTACAGTGCTGTGAGAAAGTTTTTATATGGCTTGAGCTGTTTTATAGATTTATTTTTATTTTTCTGCAGCTGTTGATCAGGAAACGGTTTTAAGATTAAATTAGAAAGTACACTCCACTAAAGCTACATACTTTATTATAATAAACAATGTTTTTGAACTACATCTTAACTTGTAACTCCATCAGAATTTTTGTATTCAATTAAATGCAATAGTTCATCAATGTGTTTCCTCTAAACAACTACTGTAGAAAATCAATGCTTAGTTTCAGGTGATTTTACACAAATTATAACAGTTATGACTATTATATTCCATTTCTATAGAAAGACAAAACAAAAGGACAGAGAGGGGTATGACATGCAACAATTTCATTTTCAAAAGTTTGTCTAAAATTTAGATAATGTTATTTAATATGACATTAAACTAATAGGAAAATGTAATTTATTTTCTGATGACATTCTGGGCATATCGTGGAAGGTGATGTTCACCTATTAATAGCTCTGGGGTCCAGATTAAACGGCACCACAAACCATATGCGAGGTGCACAAACTTTGTCACAGCACTGTAGGTAACACAGACACTGGACTACAGGTTTTTATAAGAGATAAAGCTTGTGTTGCTGTTCCAAGGCTTCATGTCATAGAAGAAATCTCTGCTATCCTTTTTAAACAGTCACGTTGCTGCTGTGCTTCTCTCAGCTCCTCTGTAGGCCGTGCCAAAGACTCCACAATATTTGCTTTGCTGTTTGTTTTTATGTATTTGATGTGTGTCCGAATGTATCTACACTGACTGAAGAATGTACTGCGCCATCGTTTCTCACTGAAAGCAGTACATGAAGCGCAATAGTCAAATATTGGCTCTGTTAAAACGTGGGCGGGTTCTGGGTAAATCAGATTGATGCAGGCGATAATGCAACAATGGCAACTACTTAATTTGCCAATTTCATTTCAATGTATAGATCTTTTCAACAGAAATGCAATGTATTTCACCACTCCTGAATGTTGGCATTGCTTGATCTTTTGAGCCTCTTTTCAAATGACACTAAATGCTCTCAGAGATATGTGAAGTGTCTCCCTGTAACTACTGGATGAAGGTTTTTTTCATTGGTCTGCAGTAGAATGAATGATGACGAATCCAAACTTTTGTACTTTTTTGTGAATGAGTGAATTGAACTGATGCTTTGGGTGTGCCAGAGAATTAATAAATCAAGTGTTGTTAGTTTGTAAATTTAAAAAAAAGTTTTTATTGGTCTTTACTCTTCTTAGTTTCCATGTTACTGGAAAGAAGAAAGTGACAAACATTTTATTGACTTTATTGTTGGACAAATGTAGAGTATGAGACAATGGGTAAGACTTGAAAGTACAACTTAAAATGCTTACTTGGGGGGATGGGGTCCTGCAGAACATGAACACACAACTTTAGCCTGGTTTTGATGATCTCACATGAGAGATTTCTGCATTCCTGCTTTTGTTTGAGCTCTCTCTGGTGTGAAGGACGGATGGGCTCAGTTGGAAAAATATGATGTATGATAATCAGGATTTAGAAAAATTTGAATCGCATATAATGACAGTGTTAAATATTGATAATAACTAATCACCCCCCCCAACAAAAACTTTCACTTTGATTGTTGCTTATTATGAATATTTGATGTTAAACAGAAATACTTTTGAACATTTCTTTTCAAAAATCTACTTCTCCTCTACTGTAGAAAAAAAAGATTGATTAATCTAGAATAACATGAATATTTGCCCCTCTAAGAGACCTTTTTATATTTAATCAGGTGAGTCATTAAGAACAAATTATTATTTACAATAGCGACCTGGCTTTTAAAATGTACAATAGTAGATCAAATATTTATGACATAAAATTACCATAAATACATTAAATCACAATACAACATTTCGATTTTGTCAGGACATGATATCAACTGCATGTCAGTTAACAAATACTGTGAGTCTGTAACCGTTTTACGAAGTCCAGTTCTACATTGTTCAGTTTGACTTTTTTCCTCTCGTTAGATAAAATGTCTCCACTTTCTCTTCTCACCCTGGAGGTTTAGTTTAGACATGGCCGTTAGTTTTAGCCGACTGTGCACTCGAAGGATAACACTTCTTACCTCATCCGTTAGCTTCAGCCGACAAAGATGCATGAAACACTGCACGCAGAACAGAATATTCAGGTGTTACAGTAGAGTTGCTGCAGGATTGACTAGATTTGATTAAACCCCTATTTCTCAGTGATCAACGGTAACCAGGAGATAAATTAAGGTCTTAATTGCGAAGATGTGTGGTATAGTTGTCTCACCTAATTGCAGCTTGTTATTTCCATCAGGTGGAGAGAAAAGCCTCATGCTGTTAGTGTTGGAACTGTACGAATAATGGTGTTTGCATGTAATTGAAAGAGTAAATGATGCATTAGTAATGATGCACTCTGAGACATTAACTACGCTACGTGAGACTTGACATTTTAAATCTGATCTTGTTTCTTCTCTCGACCGTAAAACAACCGCTTTAACACAATCTGAGTGTACTTTCCCTCCTGCCAGCCAGATGTCAAAGACTCTTTAACAGCTGCTTTTATATATACATTCATTTAAAACCCACTAATTCACGACATAGTCTGTATTGAACAATAGCGGCCTGATGACCAGGATCATGCTGTTGAGTTTTATCAGAAAAGAGTGACTTACTCGTGATGACAGGTCACACGTTCTCTGACGGGAACACAGAGGATGTTGAGTTTAGGTTTGAATGGGTCAGATGCATGTGATCTGTGAGTGCAGCCATGATGTATGTTTGACCCACTCACAAACTAAATTGTTCAATCTGGATAAGTATATTTATCCAGAAAACACGTCAAGGAATTGATTTTTTTGTCGCCAGAAATCCCAAATATTAGATTTATTATTTTATTTCAATTTCTTTATATTTTATTCTCTCCTCGTGCATTTGCCATTTAATTGTAGTTTATCCCAAGTCGTTCCTCTATTTGGTGACTGTTAACTATAAAATCATGAGGGGTTATGTTTTATTGTTTTTGTAAATTAAATTTGACAAACAATCACTTTAATACTTAAGTATTTTTGAGTTTTTTGAGTTTGACAGGGAGTGCAGCGTCACTGTAGATCAAAATGTTTAAGTGCATTGCTCATGTTACACCAGCAGAGGGACACATGTGCCTTTCTTGTAAAGCGTGAAAGTATGGAGGAGGAGATGGACAAACAGTGGGTTTAACTGTTTAATCTATCGTTTACATAAATTCAATTTAATTATTGTAAGAGGCATAAAGTAAAAGTTTTGCGATTATGTAAGCATGCATGTGTAGTTGTGCTTATCGTCATCTATCTGTTGTGCTCATTAACAAGCAATCTGCCCTCGAGGCTCTGCAGCAAAAGAGAAAACACATCCTGCAGAGCCGATTAGATGCCAGACATCAAAGTTGATTCCACTGTCAGTGTGAACTAAAACAGAAGTGGTTTAATGACGTGACGGCCTGCGGTCCAGTGATGTGTCAGGGCCAAATCATCAGCTAATGAACCCCTAGTTGTTTATACTTCAATGTATGATTCAAATGTTTGGTTAGCTCCCACCCTGTGTGTGTGTGTGTGTGTGTGTGTGTGTGTGTGTGTGTGTGTGTGTGTGTGTGTGTGTCTGTCTGTCTCAGGGCCAGAAACCGAAGGAGTACTTTGGCTCATTATTAAATATCAGAGTTCAGACGTAGGTCCAATCAAAACAGCCTTAGGGGAAACATCACACATTCACACACGCATTGCTATACAGATAAGGAAGGTATAGTGTGCTGGCACTCAAGTGTATACTGGACTAGTCAACATGCATTTCTTATTTCAGTTATACCTCTAACGTCTATTAATCCTCTGTAATAATATTAATACAGACTTCAAATACAGAGAGGCTACATCTGAATGTGTGTGGGCTTGCTGACTAAGCAACCGGCTTCGGCTAGTATTACAGTGAGGTCTTGCTTAATAGTCTGTAGATCATTGCCAAGTGATTGTCAAGCGTTGCTAGATGTTTCAAATTTGGGTTTTGCTCGGTGGTCGTTCAGTGTCGCGGCATTATATACAAGGTGGTTTGTTGTGTGTTTAAAGGTGGCTGCTAGGGGATTTCTATGGTTTTTGGGGTGGTTGCAGGTGTGTTCATAAAAAGTTAATGCGTTTGTTTTTCAAGTTTTCTGTGTGTGAACAATGTAGCTTTAAGTCCAAAGACATGGTTTTGTTAAGGGCCATATATTAAATTGAACACTCACACATTAATATAGGCCACACAACACACACACACACACAGTGTGGTGCAACTTCAGGACAAAATGTCCCGGGTCTCTCTGCCTCTATAAACGGCTTCCTCATGTTTCAGAGACCACTGGGGATATATTTTTCTGCTCCCTGCTTTCCCCCTCTCATCTCCTTTGTAGGATACCGCGGGAGGCTGGTTTGGGTTTCTCTGATCTGTGTGTGTGTGCGTGTGTGTGTGTGGGTGTAGAGGGAGGGAGGGGGAGACTGAAACAGGCGGAGGGATGTCGTTCTTTACAGTCTCTCCATTTTGGGATCAGGACAGGAAGTGGGCTCAACAGAGGAAACATGACCTCTCTCCCTCCTCCCTCCCTCCCTCTATCCTCTTACTTTTTTCTTGTATTCTCTCTTCCTCCCTTTGTCTGTCCCTCCCCCAATCCGTGCCTTCCCACTCACAGGGTCATTTCTGCCTTTTTTTGGTTGCAGAGATCCCGTACATGCTGTTGCTTGCCTGTAGACCTTGATTTGCATTCTACTTGCTTCCTGTGTACGTAAATCTATGCTAACCAGTGATTTCTAAACACTCTGGTCTAGTTGTTTCTGGGCTCCCTCCCTCTCTCTTGAGACGTGCAGTCTGTTATGTATCAGAGCTCCTCTGATTAAAAGCCAAAGCAAAGGTCAGACTCTGCTGGGTAACAGCGATACTGCCAGACTTCAGCTTTGCTGTTGTGCCCAGCGGTGTGATAGCTCGAGCTGATGAGCATCATATTACATTATGTGGAATGAAAGCCAATACGGTTAGCCTGCAGGCTTTACATCAGTACTTATCAGCTCTCTGCTTTCTGGCTTTGCAAAGAGGGCTTCTCATGTTCATAAAACTGCCCCGGGACATTAGAAAAACATATTGAATTTATTGAATTTAGCTCAAAACATTTTTTTATTTTGTATTAATCCTCTGCTTTCTCCCTCCGCTCTTCTAATCTTTCAACAACTTTCCAACACAGAAAGTTTTGACCTCTTGCTTTGCCGTATACACACGCAGACGCCCACACACTGAGAAAATAAAAAAACAACATGTCAGCAAACGGCAGTGTATTTCACCACAGAGCACAAAGCCAAGGCACTGGGAAACAAAACAAAAACAAAAAAACCCAACAAAAGCAGAAGACCTCCCTCTTCTCATTCTGCCCGCCATGTCTGCCGTTCATCTTGTTTGTTTCATGTTCCCCAGACGTTTTCCTTTCTGGTTGTTTTCTCACGGACGCATCCAGTGCAATGACGACACTTACAAAAAACAAAACAAAAAAACTTGCGTGAGTGGTAAAGGTAGGTTAGTTAACGACAAATGTTACAGCAACGTTACAGTTACAGTGATACTGTTAGACAGAGTGGTGTTTGTATTGTCCGGTTACCATCTTACACACAGTGTCAGTCAAATACTTACAGTATTCTCTGTACAAGATGTATGAACATGCACAAAAAGGGCCTTAAGTCACTATGCAAATACATACAAATTACCGGTACACAGTATTATAATAATAATAATAATAATAATAATAATAATAAGGCGTGTGGAAGTGCTCATGATCCGCCTCATTCCCCTCGAGGCCATTTGGGCTTAATACTCAGTGTGGGAGGAGCAGCCCAGCTGTGTCCTACTGCTGCGTACCAAATCATGCAAATGTTGGGAATCAAACATTTTCTTTTCGTCAATTCTCCGCTTGACAACATGTAAACTGATTGGAAGGATATGGGTTGAAAGGATTTTGGAGATGCATGTTTCTGGTTGGCTGGCAGGTATTCAATAAAATCATATAACAGGACATCTGAGACAGAGTTCTGATCAACAGTTTAACCACCAAACTGCAAGTAAACATAGCAACAGGACTATTTCTTTATGCTACATTACCAGCTGACTGTCACTGGTGAAATAGGGCTGCACCTAGTGATTACTTTCATTACTTATTAATCTCTTGGTTATTGTTTTTAGGCCAAAAGCTGTGGACACGCAACATCAAGACACACACAGAGTAGCCACTTTATTAGGTACACCTTTCTAATTCTTGGTAGGACCCAGAACAGCCTGAATTCTTTGAGGCATGCACTCAACAAGGTGCTGGAGACAATGTACCTGATAAAGTGGCCACTGAGTGTGTTATCAGTCGATATGAAGAGTGTTTTGGAGAACGTTTATAGTCGTGTTTCTGGTCTCAACCAACTCTTGAGGAACATATCTGCCTCTTTAGCTGCTAGATGCTCCACTGTGTTCACCAGCTAACTGCTAGCAGTGTCTGTCGGTTGTTTGGAGCTGGACAGGAAGTGTGAAGTGGTTTTGAGGGAACTAAGTTGCCGGCTGTAAAACCAAAACATTTAGCTGAAAGACACTAAAACGTTCTATAAAGTTCAGGGCGATAATTCCCTGTGGGTTCATCGCTAACGACAACCCCTTTCACATTAAACAGTCCTTTTTTTTTTTTTTTTTTTTTTTTTTTTCATTGTTGAACAGCGTCAGAAAATAGTAAACACTAGCCAACGTCTTTAAATGACTTGCTTCGCCCAACAAACAGTCCAAAATTCAAACACAATGATATAACACAGGAAAAAACAGCAAACTGTTGCATTTGAGAAGCTGGAACCAGCATGTTTGCTTGATAAATGACAATCAATTGATGATCAAAAATGTTGCTGACTGACTAATTGATTAATCAAGTAGCTGTTGCAGCACTAGACCGAAACATACAAATGTTATAAAACCGTTTTTTTCCTACGGTAACTCGAAGGTGTATAGAAAGTACCAGACTCGGTGCAGGAAAGAAAGCGATTGTGTATCATCTGCGTAAGTGTTTTTGTTCAATCTGGTGTGTTTGACTTGTTTTGTGCTAATCTTCTCGGCACAATTCCCATTGTGACTGCTACAGAAGTCCAAAATGGCCGCCCGCAACATGGTAACTAGGTCATTTACAGTTCAACCCTGTCAGTCTCTGCTCTTCCCTTCACGTTTACAGAACAAAAAAAACTATTAGTGTAGCCGCATACCAGAGCCTTCTTGTAAAGGGGATACTTATCATATACCTCAAGTTAAGTCTAGGCTGTTGTGGTACTTTTACTGGGATGTTAGCGGGAAATAGAAGAAAGGCAGTGGGATAGAGATGGGCCATAATTCAGGCAAGACCAGGAGCTGTGTGTTTCTGTGTTTCTTCAAACTAAGGAGAGTCTCTAATTTGACCGTCTCCCATTTCTGCTGGAGAGGGAGGAGACGAACAGTCCGTCTATTGTGCTGCAGAGGAGAGTTGTAGGATAAGACTTGCTATCTGCAGCTGTTCGTCTCTTGTACGATGGCGGGAGTAATAAACACAAGAGGTAAAAGATAGGCAGCCCAGGAGAAAACAGGGAGCATGAGAGAGAGAGAGAGACTCATCTTTTTTTCCTCTGTTAAAGTTCACTGACAGGAACACTTGTGCTTATCACATAACACAGCATATGACCAGTATGAGCCCAAACCCTCACCCCGCTCCCTCTGTCACGTGGACACTAGGACAAGGCATTCTTCAGCACGCTCTTAACTTTCCTAAATCCTTCCTGCCTCCTGCTTTTTGCTCACACAGCTTGATCCTGCCTCACCTCACCCGGCAGCAGTCTGACTTTTATGTTTAGTGACAGGGTTGTCAATAGTCATATAGAAAAAAAAAACACTTTCAGTGCTCATGTCATGTAGTTGGTGCTTTTCTCTATTTGTCTCTTCTTTTGTTAAAAACATTTTCTAACCTGTATATGAAGGCGAGAACACCACAGCTACAAGGAGGTGACTGTCTTTCCAGCACACACACACACACACACACACACATACACACACACATTCATACAGGTTATATTCAGGGTCTTGTCCTCTACGACCCTCACAGTTTCCACAGGGGCCAACAGGTCCAGAGTCACATCGGGGCCCCACAGGTTCAGAGTTCAGTTAAATCCACCAACTCCTCCACAGGACAGTGTTAATTATGCGCTTGTGGGCTGCTGCGTCCTCCAGGCCCGGATTCACGGCTTGTTTCACAGTTTACAGTCAAGAGAAGCCGTCGTCTGCAGCCCGAAGGTCACTGCAGCATGATATCTTTGAGGTTTTCCTGCAGGATGGTGTCCTTGACGGCGTGAAAGACAAAGCGGATATTTTCTGTGTCCACCGCAGTGGTGAAGTGGTGGAAGAGCGGCTTCCCCCGGTTTCTCCTCTTGCGGCTGAACGACTGCACCAGGAACGCCTGGAAGGAGCAGAGCAGGGACACTTTAGTAACCGGAGAGAGAGTCGATCTCTCTGCAGGGTTACCAGGTTTCTAATCTGCTTTTTACCATTTGCACTGAAAACAAAAGCCATGCGGTGTCTTCTTGTCTCCTCTCACTGCACCGTCACCCCCTCACAAACACACTCCCCTAATATTTTAGTCATGAGGCCTTGTATTGGGTTACTACTACATTTAAAAACCAAAAAAGAAGTGAATCCCAAGCTATGGAATGACCTGCTGCGCGAATGCTGCAATCCAACACATCATGACCCAACATCCTCACTTCGTTTCATCAACCTTAAAAAAGGTAGGTCTCATCAGAGGAGGTGATATTCCAAAATATCTTGCAAACTGAGTGAGTGAGTTTGAGAGTGAAACTCCACAGGGCTTGATTAACTCCATGGTGTGGCACCTTTCTCTACTTTTCAACTGATTTGTATTTTTGCGGTTGAGCACCCAATTGGAACGCACACTTGCTGCCTTTGTTTGGATTACTGTGATTTCTTGCGTGCACGTAAACGCACTGCTGAACGAGAGCCCGTGTTTGTGTGTAATGTGTACACGCTCATTTCCGTAATGTATGTGTGTGAGTGCATGGAAGCACACCTGGATCATAAACCTATAGGAGGAAAATAAGAAGCAGCAGCAAAATAACCATCAGCAGAAATGAGTTTGGTGCCTCGTAATGTTTGACAACATTAAAAACCTGTGTTTTCAGTGTGTGTGTGTGTGTGTGTGTGTGTGTGTGTGTGTGTGTGTGTGTGTTTACCTGTACATCCTCTAGCCTGCGTGGGTCCCCTCTGAACTCGGGGAAGTTCTTGCGGATGTCCACTGTGCGGATCTTTTCCACCAGCAGGTCTGTTTTGTTGAGGAAGAGGATGATGGACACGTTGAGAAAGAGCTTGTTGTTGACGATCGTCTCAAAGATATTCATGCTCTCCACCAAACGGTTTGTCCTTCGATCCTCCATCAAGACCTGGAATCGGACGGACGTACACACACACACACACGCACACAATTATCCTTTGTTTTTTTTTCAGGCTTTATCTGAGCACCAATTAAGGATTCAGTCGTCATCATATGACCGTTGATGTGAACCGGAGCCACGACTGAGGGAACAATCAAGTTCCCTCAGCCAACCACAAAGAGAGCTTTGTGTAAATCTCGAATGCTGTCTCTCTGATGCTTCTTGTTAAAGTCAAGAGAATATTGATCAGACTGAGTAACTTCATACAGACATCGGCGTTACATGATCGGAAATGTGCTTGAAAGTTACCTGATCGTACTCTGACGATGACACCATGAAGAGTATCGATGTGATCCCGTCGAAACACTGAAACCACTTCTGCCTCTGGGACCGCTGCCCCCCGACGTCCACCATCTTGAAAGGGATCTTCTTGATGACAAAGTCGTGCTCGACGATGCCTTTCGTCGCCTTCCTCGCAAACAGAATGTCCTGCTTGCTTGGGATGAAGTTCTGAAAAAGAGGAGACAAAACATTTTGTTAGACGCCGCAAGAGGTGAAGAAATTCAAAGAGATTTTATCGAGTCACTGTGACTCACCAGTTGACCAATCCGATCCAAGTTATCCAGGAAGTATTTGACCGACTCGCTCTGCAGGCAGGAAGAAGAGAAAATTCATTACAGAATGCAAAATGAAACTCATCACAGGTGTAAAACAACCCGTCCGGGTCAAATTGAACCATGGTGCGGTTTGTTTCCAGTGTGAAGCATTTTTTTGGATGGGTCTGACTAATTATAGGAAGTGCTGGCAGGCCAATCAATGTCTAGTACAGGGAGATGCAGCTCATGTAGGTGATGACAACATGAAGTCATGTGATACCAGATTAAATGAGGGCTATAATCTAACAAAACATCAGCCTTTGATCGGACTTTCAGATGTAAAAAGTACAATTGTCATCAACCCAACTAAAAAGAACCAAATGATCAAATTAAAGCACTGAAACTTAATAGTAGAACATTTTATTTATTGTATTTCTTTTTCATTTGATTCACATTTCATGGAAGCAGACGTACTGTGGTTATTGATTTAATCATACATCAATCCATTGCGTCTTCCCAATCAGATGAAAAGGACAGAATGCACGAAACTAACATCGCCAACCATAATCACATCAGTCTCATTATGATTTAACTTGCACACTCTGCTGCTTGTAAAGCTACTTTCATGGACAGCATCGACTCACAGCACAGTATTGTGAAGCGAAGTGATTCAAGTGAGATAACGATCATTGTGTTTATGTGACCCATAGTTTTTATTGTGTTGTCTCATAATCACAAAGAGTGTGCTTGTTAGCATTGCCACAGAAACAGACAGGATTCTCCGAAGTCCTGTAATCTGACATGAGAGCCGCACTAATCAATAGTCCTACATTAACTATGGGGTGATTTAAAAGGAGCTTCTTGGAGTTACAAACCTGCACCTGACTCCTCTCAGATCTACAGAGCATGTAACTGTCTTTAAGAGAATTATTTGTTTTTTCTGGCCCACTAAGTCTACTAGCTTATTCTCTTTCGAACTTTTAGAGAAGCCCAGAGAAATCTTTTCTCTGCTGATACCGATTGCTGATCGTCAACGAAAAATCATCTCAACAACCCAGAAGTCAGTGCAAACCGTCAAAAGTTCTAAATGTTATTATAGTTATGGTCATCTATGGTTGTTACTTGCATAAAAACACAGAATTTAAACTATTACGGAATATAAGATTGTATTTTCACGCCATTAGATAGATACACCACTATCCAACATCCAACTCTATAACAATTTCATGTCTTGAAAATCAGAAACTCGCACTTGTGAACAAGAAGTGTGCAACACACTGGACGAGAAAGTAGAGCATGATTTAAGTTGCGCCACAAGGCAGCCACTGAAAATACGTTTTTGTGACTTTACGAGAACTTTACTTCATGACAAAGACGGTTCTGATTTCTGTCATTAAACATGTTCACAACAACACACCGGAGATTACGTAATCATTTATAAATTAGATTTTTGCTTGTCATTTTTGAATACACGCTGTAAAACTTAGACTTTTCATGCAGCAGTTGTGCTGAAAATCAATTAGCAGATTCTGGAAACTTGACACGTGTAATCGCATCACAGTGAACATAGAGTCTGCATTCATTTCTACAACTGCTTCACTGTTGACCAGTAACGTGGTTTATCATCAGTCTGATCTCCCCTCTAATGGATTATAAGGCGGCTAATTGATTTTCGTACTGTTTTGGAAATGAATGGAAACCAGTGGGCGCCTGAAACGAACAACAAAGGTGCACTCGGTTTTCTGAAGCACAGCAGCATGATTAGCAAAATGGTGTTCATGTTCATTTGTAGTGAATGTGCTGAAAGTTAAGCTTAATTCTTCTTTGCACTTGTGATTTCTGACGAGAGTTAAAACCTGAATCTCTCTCTTAAACACACACACACACACACACACATACATACATACATACATACATACATACATACATACAGGAAACAGCTGTGTGTGTGAAAACAGTGGGGAGAGACATGGGGGAGGGAGGGATTAGCGAGTCAGACAGAACCCAGTTACAATGTCTTTTTAACACACACACACACACACACACTTGAGCCTCACTACAGTTGATCAGTATTCCCCTTTAAACCAAAAACTTTGTAGATTTTTCGGTTCCCGTCACACTGATCCAACAGAATCGGTGAAAACTCAGTTAAATCCATCTCTGTCGGTCCCTGACATGCCGCGTAACAACCAGGAAACGCGACCCCCGTGTGGGTGAGATGTGACCCTGTGACCCCTCGCCGCTGACCTACAGTGTCGCAGCAATAGGAAACACAAAGCCGAGGGACTCTGATTGGTTCAGCTGGAAGTGAACAGGAGGAGGGGCTGGTCGGAGGGAAAAGCAGGGAGAGGGGAATTCCCAGAGATGAAGGGATACGCAAACACAGACAAGAGAAATAGACACACACACACCCCCCCCCACACACACACACACACACAGCCTGAACATTGATGAAGTGGAGGCATCAAACTAAATATCAAAGTTAATGAATTTTATGAGGCCATGGATGAGTTTTAGTCCCTTGTAATGCAGATCTATAACTTGTAAAACTGTGTGTGTGTGTGAGAGATTGAGTAAGGCTGGAGGAATGTCTCCATTCATGGTGTGTATGGGCAGATTAGGGGCTTTATTATAGCAAAGACCTGAATAAGCTCACATTGTGTGTATGTGTGGGGCCACAGGTATATGTGTGTCACTCGTGTGTGTGACTGGGTGTGCCACGACTGTTTGACTGCTGCAGTCGTTTCACTTCAAACTCTGATGTATTTTATTCATTAACTCACTGAATATAGAAAGTAAACATCTCTGGCTGTAACTATCAACTCTTTTTTTTATTATGGATGAATCTGTTGGTTATATCTCATTCATCATTTAGTCTATGAACTTTTGATCCCTAAAATGGCTTAAAACTAAATCAGTTTGAATTTGAAAGTATTCAGAACCCATAAGAAAATTAAAAAAACGTCATTAAATGCTATAAAAACTCAATACCTTGATTGAATAATCAGTCAACTAATTGTTTCGGCACTATACTATTCATACATGTATGTGTATGTTGTATGTTAGCTGTAATTGTGCTATAAGTGTGAATAATAATTATATAATTGTACCTAATTGCTGTTGATTGGATAACTTGTTGCAGTTGCGACAATCATCCCGATCAGTAACGACAACATCGTACAAGTTAATTGCTGAAATCTGGGACAAAATATGACTGAAAGAAGTCCGAACTGGTAAAGCAGGACCAGTCAAACATTCAGACCGGTTTTAAACAAACCTCAAGGTCAGTCAAAGTTATCTGGAAGAGAGAAAACGAAGGCGAACAGTAAAGTCACGACTAAAACTGTCTGTTGTAAACATCCATCGGTTTACAGACCGACTTCCTGGTTCAACTTTGACCTACTGGACTTTTAAAACTGCGTATGTTTCTTGACCAGATGCACTTTGTTGTGCTGATGTGGATGATGCAAAAACTAATAAATCCCAAATTTATCCTTCAGTACATATGATATTTCACATGCAGTTGCTATGGGAACGTAAGCACACACTTGAGGATGCTCGGAAATAAGAACCGAGAGACGTGGAGAAATACTTTTCCACTCTGGGAACACTTGTAGATAAAGTTACAGACTGTAAATACAGAAGAGCCAATGTTAACTCATGAAGTGCAGCAGCAGAGACTTCCAGGATGAAATCTCATATCCTCGACCATATGAGGGTGAGTGTGTGTGTGTGTGTGTGTTTCAGCATTTATAGCCTCTTTACATCTTTATGGGGCTTTAAAGTCACCTATACAGTATACGGTCTTTACTCATACCTCCTTTGTTCAGGATGCCTGTGCTGCTGAAGACAACAGCAACAGTTTACTGTCACAGCGTGATATACAGCCTTGTTTTCGTCAAGCAGCAGAGGTTTTGGTGTTTATGTCATATCTAACTGCGCGTTATCTGGGTGTGGTGGGATCCCGGAACGAGTAAACAAAATCCTTGCTCTCGGTTAGTTTTTTTTTTTTCTTTCTCTCACTATCTCCACTTTTCCTCCAATGCTCTTCTCTACTCCCCGCTCCCTCTCTTTCTTCCTCTCACCACTCTCTCTCTCTATCTCTCTCTCTCTCTCTTTTTGTTTCCTCCCTGTCAGCCGGTGGCTCAGCTCCAGCCCTGCCTGGGAAAAGCTGACTGTGGTATCCCCGGAAAACCTCTCAGAGAGCGGAGAGAAGAGGGGGGGAGGTGGAGAGCGTCTAACTCAGCACATTTACTCCACAGTAGACATTTTAGTTTTTCTTTCTTTGAAAAGGATACGGCTGGTGTGTTCTATATTTCTCTTATTGTCAACTAATCCCACGAAAACACCAAAACCATCAATGCGTTAGCCAAAGTCTCAATACTTTCCAGTTGTCCGTGACAAACTGCGATGAAAGTTGACACATGTCGAAAGAAACGTAAACACAGAAAGCAGTCGCTGGGTCAGCTGTCTGCTGTGCGTACGTTTCATTGATTGTGTGTGTGTGCACGCTGGAGGGGCCTTTTAATTTTAGGCGGAACAGAACAGAGTGAAACACTAGTTGACGCTTCACCGTGTTATTGAGCGAGCGCTGAAAAGAAATTGGGACCAGCTCAACTCAGTTACTAGCTTCATGTCACCGGCTTCCAGTGAAACTGACTTGCAGCCTGTTGTTGTGTCGCTCGAAGTGTGAACACAGCGTGAGTTTAATAGCTGGTTAAGAGCGAGACTCGTGCTGCTAAAGTCACATTTCTAGAGTTTCTACAACAGAGGGGCTGAGAGCAAAATTAGCATGACTAGCTAGTCAGTAACTACCTGCAACAAATAGCTTTTGTTTGAGTTCAGTTTGTTGGTTTGTTTGTCTGTTTGTCAGAAGGATTACGGAAAAACCACTGGCCCGATTTTCATAAACCTTGTCTGTTTGTTGTAGCTTGGGCCAAGAAAGAACCCATTAAAATCACGGGGCGGATGCTCACTTAATTATTAACGAATGGAAACGGCATTGGCAGAGGTCTGCGCTCTTCAAGAGCCTTACTAGTTTTAAAAATAGGACCCATGTTGAAAAAGACAAAATGGAGAAACAATGGAGATCTATGGCACGGAGGAATAAGGCTTAAAACTTAACTTAAACTGCATTTCAAACTTTGTATACATACATTCCATACATTAAATTTGACGTCATTCAACCCATCCTAAGCATTTAGTGAGCTGGTATAAAGGAACTTGCGGTTCAGGGTCTCAAGGACACTTTTGGCACACAGACGGTAGGAGCCGGGGATCGAACCTCCAACCTTGTGGTTAAAGGGCCCTACCCATTGAGCCACGGCCGCCCCGGCTTTTCATACACACAGACAACACTTGTTCAGTTTCTTGTTGGTTTTTAGTCTTTCCATGGAATAAGTTGACAGAAAGAAAAATAAAAAACATCACCACCCTTATCCTTTAAGCCAGGACAATGTCTGCGAGCCTGTGCCGCTGTACCGCACTAGCTTTATCATACAGCTACTCTTGATTAGACAAGGTCTGACCCAAAGCTGTGCACGGACATCTCACACACACACACACGCACACGCACACACACTCTTACAGTATGTTAAGTGAGAGGGAGACGGAAGTGGCTTCCTGGCTGACTCCAGATAGTTTTGCCACTGATAAATGTGTCGCAGGGTAAAAGGTCAAACGCACAGCTCTGGACAGAAGGTAGAGCGGCTGTGTCACTTCCAGTGACGCAGAAAATAAACCAGCTGCAACATCCGATACAAACTGCACTGACAACAAGACCAGCGAGTGATGCAGAGACGCTGTGAGACGTTCGCCGTGTTGACACTGAATGATCATCCGTGACATTCTGTTGAAACGTTAAGTGTCATAAACGGTCTGTCTGGCCTTTCACTTTGCACTTAAACAGTTACTTGTAAAACTAAGTGGTTCTCCAGCTGTTTCTGCTTTTATGTTTCATAATGATCTTTAAACTACAGTAAGTGGCTGCTTTAAACAAGTTTGTTTGGTTACCGGCAGAGAAAGAGTTGGTGTAAAACAGCGTTAGGTAATCTTAGTGTGCAGGAGAGTTTTATGGAGATGTTGAAGTGCCCTCTCTCATGCATGCTAAATCCCCTCTTTCACTGCCATTGGTGGTTATTTTTTGTAGTTTAATTGATATCTTTTTTTCCACCCGCCCCAAATTCAGCGAAAAACCCGCCATACTCTGCCTTTGATTGGCTAGTACTCGTTGCCAGAATTTAAGTTTATTGCCTTCTTGTATAGCGCTCTCGTATCTAATTACAATGTCATAATAATGGGAGGAAAATGTTTTTAGTTTTTTAAAATGTTGCTATATTTGTTGCCTATATGGATGGAATAAAATCATATGTTGGAGGTTTGAATTTTAATGTGGTGTCATAATTAAACTAAATGTTAAACCTAATGGTGATATGGCACACTGATTAACAAGAACATTTTAAAAAGCAGGAATATGTAACATATTTATATGAAATAATTAAGCATTTCAATATTTTATTTTTTTTGGTTTTTGGCCACTTGGCAGCAAGCTGTAAACTCAACATTGACACATGTGGAGTCGTGTTTCTGGCCAATATTCACTCATCTTTTAGTTAGTTTAGTCTGCTTTGACCTTACTTTCCATCTATTCCACACGATTAGTACGGTAAAAAGAGGATCAGTAACGTGTACAACGCACTGGTTTTGATCGGTATGTGTTTGATATATTCGGGTTAAAAGGGAAAAAGAATAACACTCTAATCTAAGAGCCGTTTGTTTCAGATTGAGTTCGGTGCAGCGTGACAGATTAAAATCCACAGGGCTCCACTTCACCGGCTCCATTTCCAGTCAAGAGAAGAATAATTACGTCTTTGTAAAGTCTCCAAACACAAAAACATGAGCGTGGTAAGTTACGCAGGAAAACAATAAATACCTCCACAGGCTTCTCTTGGTGCAGTTCTCCTTCACTGTGACAGGTAAAAAAAAAAACAACATTTCTGAAATCATCCAGTGACTTCCTCTGAAGTTGTGAGCATGTCACTTGTTGTCAACTTTGTGACTCCTGGCTGTGGTAAGTCAGTTGCTGTGCAGATATCTGCCAGTCTAGACTGCTAAACCCACACAGTGCCAGGTTTTTATTAAAGATTATTCTTTCACAGCTCACAGCAGAGTGAGACAGAAGTGATGGAGAGGAATGATGGGTTACAAAGGTCCTGAGCTCTATTCAGTTCCACGATGTTATTTGATGTGCTTTAAGGACAATCGGTTGACTTTATTTACTTCTTTGGCACCACATTGACACAGAAAAGGCAATATTACATTTTCAGCCTGAGAATCAAGTGGAGTCCTGATTAGTCATCCTGATATAGTTTTCTTTGGCTGCTGAGACACGTTAAATGTGAAGCATCAGCCAGTGAGTAATCTATGACTGATCATGACTCCTGGTCAGTGAATGAACCGGAGGCTGGTTTATAACACAGACACAGACAGTCATGGAAGATTATTTTTAAATATTTCACCATCAATACATACGTTTGGGACTTTCTATGTAGATACGTCAGAGCCTCGGACTGCTGCACGAGTCATTTAAGCACTTTTCAAGCCTTTTAAAAGCGCAATAAGCATGATTTATCTCATAAAAACGAAATGTATAGACTAATACAAAAACAATCCACCTCAGTCATCACATGTGACCCACTAGAAGTGTGTGGAAATGTCTGCAGACCCTTTGCCTGTATTCTCTTATTTTGTTGTGTTCGGGGCGTTTCTGGACGTCAACCTTTTTATAAAGATTTCGCGACCAAGTGCCAGATTGTAAGAGGAAGCTACAAACATGGGAGACACAGTGCCGAAAAACACAAATACAGCCAGTCGGAACGACAACCGCACAAAGCTCGTTCCAAAACGAGAGGGAATCGCATCCCTTAGCGACTTTCTTACTAGATTTAGCAACTTTTGGAGCTAGTTCTGCTTTTATTGGAAAAGAGTTGGTAACACTGGACTGAATATGTGAATTTTGGTTGAATGTTTAAAACTTAAAGCACAAGACATCTAAAATATTTTCCATTAGATGGAGTGGTGCATCAATGTCGACACTACATAGCCTCGACAAATCTACTCACCAGTTGGAACTCGGAGCGTCGTGCGTAGGCCTCGTGTATGCCGGTGTCGGCCCACAGCGCGCTCAGTGCCATCACGTACAGCTGAAACTCACTCGGCTCGACCCCCGAGCCGCCCACGCGTCCCTCCCACGACATCACCAGCATGCCCTGCTTCTCGTTCTCGCAGCTCTGCCAGCTGATGCCCAGCTTGTCCCGAGCGTCCACCAGCACACGCATGCCCTGCAGAGACACACAAATCAGTGCACATACATACATGTGGTGAAGTGGTGCAACGGCTGCTTTTTTTCTAATTCCAGCAATATTGTACAAATATTTCCTGACCACACGGAGGGGAAAAAAAACAACAACTAAAAACGTCATACTGCATGTGCTGCTTGCAGGGGAAACCGTTGACACAGTCTAGTGTTACTGGTAAACATTGAGTAACTTTAACCGTGCATGTGTCCAACACGCACACTCAGACACGTGCATGTGTGGCTGCTGGTGGTTTTCTGTTCTGTGTGGGAGGTCTCCTGCTGAGTGATCAAACCAACCAACACACACACACACAGACAGATATTCTATGTTTTCTCTCTGCTTCTCCTTTTCTCATATACACTTCCTTGTAAATACTTCCTTTTAATCATTCGAATTCAGCATCTCAATTTGTTTGCCGGCAAAGTTGGTCTATTTTGTGTGACCGTTTTTATTTGTAACTCATTACCTATAGCATTTTTAACATTGTTTCTTAGTCAATTTTCCTGCTTGTTTATCTTTCTCTTTGCTTGCTTTTTTGTGGCCTAATAATTGACTCCGATGTGAAGCACATTCCACAGCATCTTAAAGTTCAGAGTCTGCTGTATTATTAAAGCCTGTTTGCTTGATTTATTGATTGAATCAACAGAGGACAGAGCAGCAAGCAGTATTATTGAACTACGACGCGTTTGAAAGGTCACAGTAGGTTAAGGGATGTGAGTATCTGTCTGTGTGTCAATGAGTCACCTTACCCTTGTGCAATAGCCAAGTCTAGTCAACTTTATTTGTACAGCTTAATCTCGCATTGAAAGAGGCTTTACAGGCCCACAACATGAACAGCCGCCAACCCAGCTCAACCTCGTTTCTACAAAGACGAGGAAAATCCAGAAAAATCTGAAAGAAATCCTAGACAAGGAAGTTCAAAGAGAGATTCCCCCCTCTTAAGATAGATGTCTGTGCAACAGGAGGTGTGGGTGTGAAAAAAAAAGCAAGTGCAGTAAAATAAAAGGAAGACGTGACAGTTTGTGAAATGCATGCAGCTTCTACAGTGTGTGTGTGTGTGTGTGTGTGTGTGTGGGGTGTGTGAGCTTGTCTGTGTGCAGTCTGTGTGCAGTCTGACTGGGATTCTACTTTGTGACTAACTGGTGTGTTATTAAATCTGATCCCTCATTCAGAACTTTTCTTTTCAGAATTGATGTTTTTTGTTTTTACGGTAGGAATGAGTAAGACTGACAAAACTGGTGTGTAACACAAAGACACACATGTGACCGTAATCTGACCCACATGCGGATCAAACGGCAGCATGTTGGCAGTAAAAATACTGATGGAGAGTCACTGTGTGTGAGCTTTGAGTCACATCCACTCTTGATTATTGTCTATGTAATCATCTACCAACCTGAACCGTATCAATGTACTACTCTGTGTATTTGTAGCATGACCCTCTATAGTCTTGTTTGTCTCACTTCCTGTATGAGCGCATGTTCCTCTGTGTTCCTGCTGGTCAGACAGTCTGTTTGTCCTCCTTGTCTGTCTTTAACAAGTCAGTTAGTGTGTATCAATTCAGCCTGTCTGCATTTCTACACCAAATAGCGGAACAAGGGTTGAGCGCCTTCTCGGTAGCTGAAGTGGTTACAGCGCATGCAAAGCTACGGCAACACACAGGGTTCAACTCTAGTCTAGCCCTTCTCTCTCTGTCGCACTCATTTCTACACCGTCAAATAAAAGTGTAAATGTGAATGTTGTGCTTTGCAGTGTAATCATCTGTCCAGCGCAAAGACACCGGGATATTTTCCATCCCTCCTATTTGTTTGTTGTTCAGGTTCATATGGTTCTTTGTCAGTTGAATCAACCTCTACATTTGTTTGTGATGTTGTCAGGTTAGTCAAACTTTTTGCACCACAGTTTAACAACTTGATTTCTTTTTCCTTTTCCTTTGGGGTGGATGTTTTGCTGTTTGCTGTCCCTACTTTTTATTTGTTAAAGGCCGAGAATTGGTTGCCAATTTCTAAAAACAACCTGGCAACCCTTACTGTCGAGCCCTGTTGGCATTCTCAGTATGTAGCTTTACAGATAAATGGGCCGTACATAAATGCCTTAACCTTTATCCTGGTGGATTATTATCCAATTTCACAACTCCAGTATAGTTCACCATTATCATAGTTTAACACCGGTAATTAAACTTTTCCATCTGTTTTAAGGAGGACTTGGTGATGACTTTATGAGCTGATAAGGACCAGATGAATGCTACATTTGTTTTGGTCTCTGAGGCCTTAGGTTTTCTCTGAGGACACACTCACATTGACTGGGTCCTTTGAAAGACGGAGCCTCAGCCTGTAATAGGCGGGTTGTACTTCAAAAGAAGTGGTTTGTTGGAGTTGCTGTGTTTCAAATCAAAAGTTAATCGAGGGTGTTAATAAAGTGTTGCTATCCGAGCCAAGCGGCCACACTCGAAGGTCGTGAAAAGCCGCCCGTCATCGCGATTGGTTGTTCACATGAAAATTGACAGAAATAGTTGTGCCAAGAATGAAAAAACACAAAAGACGAGCTCCTGGTATTTGTCTTTTGTGTCACTGGCGCCAACCACATGGGGCTAGAAAAACATAAAAATCTGATCTCTGAACTGAAGACCTGTATCCTCACAGTAGTGACGTGGTCAATGGTATTATTAGCAGTCGCCTACGGAGGCAGCTGGCTGGGACTGAAAAGCTCTGTTTCATTTATCACTATTGTGTAATTACAAAGTAGCTCCCTTCCTGCTTTCTGGATGTCCGCCCCATCAGCTGCACAACCCCCCTCCTTAAACATGGTGCCGGTGTTTCTCGCCCCCACAATCCCAGTAGACGTCAAAAACTGTCAAAATACAGCTAAAGGCAGATAACCAGCGCCTTTTCCCCCTGACCTGAACAAACAAGCATTAAGTAGTAAATGATCTCTTCAATCTGTACAACTCAATCAGTACAAACTGTGCTGAGACCCACAGAACTTTATTTGAAATTCTTATCATGACCACAATGTACAGATGCACCGCTCATCGTCCCGGATAATAACGTCAACCAGCCCAAAGTCAGTACAAACCATTAAAAGTCATAAATGTTATCCTTATACTTTGTTATTGTCATCGTTTTAAACAAACAATTATAAGCAAATATCACTTTTATATTTGTAGCCCGATGAAACAAAAAATAAATATAAATGATCTCGCTAATAAAGAAAGTACCGTATGTGAAACCGTGGAATCTGAAGATTTCTTTTAACCTTAAGGCCAGTAGGCGATTTAAGGAAAGGGTGCCGCCCCCCTTCTTACATTACCAAAAAGCAAAATTCCCCTAGTTAACCTGCCATCCCCCCCCTCTCAAACTCCTTGTAGCAGAGAGAGTGCAGCAACAGAGGGGCTGTTTAGTTGAATATGTTAGTCCTGTCGGTCTGACTCATTGATCATTTATCTGACTGAGGTTTGTGCAAGTTACAAAATACCACCAGCCTCACAGGTGGTGGTGAACAAAAAACAATCGATCCGCCCCTCTTGTTGAAAATGAACTAATCGCTTGGGTTATCTCCCCTGATTGATTAGTGTTTGAAAGACTTGGTTAAGCAGTAATGATAGACAAACAATGACAATCAGAGATAAAACCTCCAAACCATCGTGTGCTCAATCTATATAAAGTGGATGAAAACTAACAAGTCTTTATTGTTGTTGTTGTTCTGGTACAGCTTGGGAATTAGTGGCTATAAGGTTGTTCAGAAACCTACACTTTATGTTCAAGGCTTGACACAGTTCTTTAGTTTCACTTCGTGAGAAATAAATAAATCCACTTTGAGGATAAGAGCAGATTTATCCGTTAGCGGAGGTGTAATTACTGCGATTGAAGAAGCGGCACCAAACCTGGTCTACACCTCTATGTTACTTGTTTTTTTAAGCCTAATTGTGCAACACACCTGTGGGTTCTCTTTCAACTTCATCCCTCCTTAACTTCCTGCTTTGTTCTCTTTCTTTATCATTAGGTTCCCATGAAGGGAGGGGGGTCCTCTACACCCGGCAGGTGAGGCTGTGTGTTCAGGTAACATCCCACTTAATACACCAACACTTCTCAGCTTGTTTCAGCATTTACAAATGTCACGTGAAGTACTTCTTAGCCGTTTCTAAGGGAATTTTGATACAACTTTTCATTATTGTCAGAGATTTTATAGTCCCAATAAGTATCAATTAGTCAAGAAAATGATTTACCAATTAATCATAATGGATATAATCATCTGATTGTTGTTTGCTGCTTTTCTCTCCCGGTTCCATTGTAATGTAAACTGAATACTTTGGGCTTTTGGCTTGGACAAAACAAGTAATTAGAAGATGTCACTTTCGACATCTGCCACCATTGACATTTTATAGACCACGTGATTAATGTGATTATTGGGAAATGAATAGAGAATAATCTTTGACGTAAATGACTTGTCACCCTAATAGTATTGTTGTCTTGTGGAGGGAATACATTGTTACTGGCAGGTTGGAAAAGACGCTCCCCTCATTGTCCAAAACATGCATTTCCAATCATGTGATTTCGTGTAATTTATGCCTCTCCTGCGCCCTCCTACACATCAGGCATTGTGTGTTTTTCAGGAGGTTAAGTGGTGGTGAAATGTGTGTACGGGGGTGGGTGGGGGGGGGGGTCCTGTTGATGGCGTGGCCCGAGACAGCGCCGCCGCTGTATGCTGGTATTCAGGGGGAGGGAGGGTATTGTGTACTGCCTCGGCTGTGTAGAAGTGCAGGCCCTTATCATTATTGTCTGGGCTGTGTGGCACTCAGGGCGGATGTGCTCATCCCTCAATAATAATCTGGCATTGTTAGCTGGTGAAGGAGGCCCAGCCATGACAGCAAACAAAGGGACAGCGCTTCAGGATAAAAATATGTAGTATGTCAACAAACCTCCCTGTGTGTTTGAGCGAGTATGTGTGTGTGAGGCTCCACTGTGGGGTGAAAATGTCAATATTAGGGCTGTGATTAATAAACAATATTTTCTTTGCTACTAATTCATCTGGGGATTATTTTCTTGATTAATCAACAATTGTTTGGTCTATAAAATGTCATACAAAGGGAAAAAATAACCATCAAAATTTCCCAGTTGATATCTGCTTGAGTCCAAAACTCAAATATGTTCAGTTTCCCATCAATAAAGATGAAGAAACACATCAAATCTCCACATTTGAGGAGATGGAACTATGATTTTTGGCATTGTTAAAAAAATGACTTAAACAAGGAATGAATCAATAAGTTGATTAATATTCTCACACATCCTTGAGTTTAACTGTAACTATTTAACCGGTTTTACAGATTTTATACATTCACGATAGAATAAAATATCAATTTAAAAGTGAAAAACTAAAAGACAGAAGCAGGAGTTTATACGCCTGGTGGTTTAAACTTTGGACACAGTGCTGTTAGGTTTGCTTGAAGGCCCCAAGCTATCTATTTCCCATGAATCCTTGTTCTTACCTTCAGTATATTCTCATAGATAGTGTCCCGGAAGTCCAGAAGTGCTTTTTTATCAAACTCTTGCCCGTTAATGATGCGCATCTGTTTGAGGAATGTGGACTTTCCGCTCTCTCCGGCCCCGAGCAAGAGGATCTTCACCAGCCGACGGACGGCTCTCCTCTCCCGGGCGAGCATCGCGTCTATCTCCCGGCTCCTGCGCCGCGCCTCGCGCTCCTGCGCCGCGTCCCTCTCCCGGCTCCTCTCCTTGCTGCTGCCCGTGTCCCGGCTGGCCTCGGACGGGAGCAGGCAGCGGCTCAGGGTGCGGACAACTCCCGACATGGCGAGTCGTGGGAAAAAGTTCACCGAAACTTCAGCGGGAAAATGTTCATTATAGGATGTGACTTCTGGGGTGGAAATGACCCAGTCTGGTTACATCCACTTGATAAATAATACGTCTGCAGCGGATAATGAAATAAATTCTACATTTAGAATGAAAGGGTGAAGCCGTTATCTAGTCTCTAACCAGCAGACAACCCGTGTCCATCTTGGGTAGACCGCGCCATCAACAAAAAAATCAATCTGGATAGAGAGGAAACAAAGCCGGAAAATGTTTAAAACACTGTTTTTAAAAAGTTTAAATGTTTGAGTCCGTCCTAGCCTGTAAACAAAGACGTAGGCTCGAGTGGATCAGTCGTCGGTCTGGCGATCCGAAGCCAAACAATAGTAAGAAGACGCACACGGGGACAGCCCATCCACAGTCTGCGCTCACTGCCAGCGGTTTGTGAACTTGGGCATCGGAGTGAGAGCAGCTCCTCCGGGCGGCGGTGGGACCGTCAGACTGGTGAGGAGGGCGCCGGTGCTCTACCGGGGACCACCGACAGGGGAGTGACACTCCGCTGCAACAGCTCAGAAAGGTATGGAAATCCATATCTGCCACTGGGATGAAGAACAACGACGACTGGCTTACAATGATAATCTGAAAAATAATGACTTAGAATATCAAAATAATGATTAAGAATATGAAATTAAAGACTTAGTTGCTCAAAATAATAAAGTGTATTGTCATTTTGACTTAGATCTTAAAATAATGACCTGGCATCTCAAAATTATGATTTAGAATCTTAAAACAAGCACTTACTATCTCAAAATAATGAGAAACATTTTCAACATTTTGACTTTGTGTCTCAATTTAATGACTTGGTATCAAACAATAATGACTTAGAATATCAAAATGATGACTTAGTTGCTCAAAATAATGACAAACTCATTCTCAACATTTTGACTTACTATCTCAAAAATAATGAAAAATGTTTTCAACATTTTAAATAATCTCAATATAATGAATTGGCATCTCAAAATAATGACTTAATATCTCATATAATGACTTGGCATCCCAAAATAATAATACAACTTTCTCAATATTTTGACTTAGTATCTCATTGTTTTGAGACACTAACTCATTATTTTGTGATATTTTCTCCTTATAATTACTCACAGGGCCTTTTCTTTCAGCCATACAAGCCTCTTATGTGGGATTAGCAGCAAAAGGAGATATATAGCCTATAGTTAACCCTTTCCCCCCATCATCCTCTAAGACAAATTGACAACTCTAGATCACCGAATGTTTGTTGAAATAAAAGGATTGCTTTGCAAGATTAAAGGTCCAGGTGTGTAGGATTTGGCAGCATCTAGTGGCGAGGTGGCAGATTGCAAACAACTGAAACTTCTCCCGTGTGCCAAGAGTGTAGAACTGTGGTGGCCAACGTGAAAAACATGAAAATGCCTATGGCCCTATCTAGAGCCAGTGTGTGGTTTGTCCTTCCTGGGCTACTGTAGAAACTTGCGAACCCTATGTAGATTCAAACGGCTCATTATAAACTAACGAAAACACAACGATTCGTATTTTCAAGTGACTATACCAATGAAAACATATATTATATTCAAAATCTGCTAATAGATTCCACTAAATACTAGTTGTATTTTACCACAACTGGAAACAGACCCACTGGATAAAAGATGTCACAAGTTCCTGAGCTGAAAGTCTGTTTCTCTCCAATCTGGTTCCTCCACCAACAAGTCTTTGCATCGTCACACTTTCTCTCTGTCAAACAGCCAGACAAGCCAAAGCATCCAGGCATGTACAAACTGGTTTGTGTCCCTGGGAAACATAAGCTTCTCACTCAGCCAATGCGACAGGAGACCCTCTTCTTGACAGCCTTCCCTGCCAGAGACACTAATCAGCTGCAGGATCCAGGCCTTTTTCAGGGCCAGTTTCCCTACAAGAATAATCTGCCTCACAAACGCCAATTGGGTCCGCAGACCTCGTGTACTTCAGCAGACTCCCTTCTGCCCACCAACTGTCTGCTGCTAAGATGGTGACTGTGAGCCAAAGGAAGTGGACCCAGCAGAAGCCGGCCAGCTGGATGAAGCAGCAGACATGGAGGTACTGAGGGCCACCAGAGAGAATCCGTTTGGACGGGCTGAGGCTGAACTATGCGAACTAATCAGCATTCCAGTTCCTCTGACATCAAAGGAAATTGGTACATCTGTGTTATTAGTCTCTTTTTTTTTTTGTCATTTGAATTTGAATTGGCATTGTCTCATCTAAACACTATCAGCCTATACAACATGTTCTTCCACAAAATATCAACTCATTTCAAATTCAATCCTATATTCTTTTTTTTTTTTCAGAGATGAGAAGGAATAAATTAAATCCCAAAATATGCTCAGTTGTTGCTAAAGCCAGGAAATCAGATGCCATCAAAGAACGCAATCTCTGAATATCAATTATTCAACTAGCAAAAGTTACTGTCATTGGGATTTTGGTGTAATATTGCAATGGATATGTGAAATATTCCAGCTTTGTAATTCATCACAACTGTTGTCATGATATTGTGATATTACATCCACAGCAGTAAAAAAACAAGAAGAAAAAAAAACTATATGAATTGAAGGTTATTAAACCAGCAAATGCTTAAAATATTAAATTGATGACAAAGTATGAAAACATATTCAATTCCCCAAACTAAAAGTGTATTAATAGCCAACTGTAATTAAATATGACATATTAATTACAAATAATTTCTGGTGTTACTGATATCAGATTTTACTTTAAGGAAAATACTAATTTAAATCTGTAAAATATTTTCTTCTTCAGAAAATGGAAACTTTTGTCAGACAAATAGGGAATGATGCCCCCAGCAGCTAAATGGAATCCAGCCATCACTTTGTAAACAATGTCTTCAGGTTACATATAACTCTAAAAGCACAGGGAGGAAAATATTTTGGAAATACATTAATTATTTGAATAGCAAAAAAGGCTCGTGCATTTTTGCTGGGACTGGTAACGCATGAGGAGAGAGAAGCTGAAAAATCTATAAATATGAAATTGAATGTGGAATTAATTCCAGACTATTTTTAGGGCAAATAACTCCACAGAGAAAAGCCCAATTTTGTCATCAAAAGGCAATTTTTGAATTAGCAAATATTTCCATCACAAAGTATTAGGGGTTTTGCTGGTCCCTAAGGTCTTTGTGGTAGAAATGAGGTTTTGTGGCTCAACGTCCTCTCTGATTCAAAATCATCACCCCAAGCACAATTTGATTGAAATCCTTAGCCTTATGTAGCCTACTACTTTTATTTGTCTGTCTTTAACACCCTTTCTCTGTTTATTATCTTCTTATTGTTTCCTCTTTAATGTTTTTTGTGTCTTCTGTGAGTTTCTCCTCGTCCGAATCGAGAGACTATGTTGTACAGATTGTAAAGCCTTCAGAGAATGAATTAATGAGATCGACCTGATTTCACTTTGTACCTTTGAATTCAGAAACAGAATTCGGAATTCAGAACAGTCTAAAAGAAACAAGCAACAGTTTTTTTTAATGAAAAGAATAGGTTGCACTTTTACGTTTCTTTGGGCAGAGGGCGCTGTTAGATCAGATTTGGTGCGGCCTCTCCTAAAACAAATCCCTCTTTTTAAAACTTAAGCAGGAGGTGAGAGATGGTAAATGAAATGCACAGTCAGCAAGCAAGGTATCAACGAATAACCCCGAAGAGGCCGTGTAAATCACGCTCGGAACATCGTGTTCCATATTGATCCCAGTGTTGTTGAGGACGTGACAGCACAATCACACACACACACACACACACACACACACACACACATACACACATAAAAACAAGTTCTTCTATTGAAATGAACCCCTAATTAAAAAATCCAACAGCTGCGACAGTCTGTTGAACCAGTGCAGTGTGTGTGTGTGTGTACATAATATTTACGTGTATGAGGAAGAGGGAGAGATGTAGCGCTAGATTAAAATTCATCTGGATGGCAACACACTCCTCTCATGTAATTAGCCTAAAAGCCTTTTCATCAGGCTTGGAACAACAGACACACGGGCGTGCACACACACACACACACACACACACACACACACACACACACACACTAGTGGAGTATGCTTCTAGCCACTAATATTCTACATTCACCTCTTAACGCTACTGGAAGAGGCATCTGTATGATGGCACCATTGCCTTGGTGTGTGTTTTCGTGTTTGTATGAGTTATTTATATGCTAATGAATCTGGGAGGGCATGTTGAGTGCTGAGACTGTGTGTGTGTGTGGGGGGGGGATTTTGGGGCAGGAGTCTCTTCATCCGGAGAACAGATGGTGGTGGAGAACCTGGAGGATGTACCTATGTTGCCTTTCTGTTGAAAGTCCTAACAACACGGATCCAGCTCCATTCTGAACTATGTTCAAACCCTCCCCCTCCTCATCCTCTTCGCTGTTATTCCCACTTTACTCTGATGAAATATTGTTATTCAGGCACACTGTCTGGATGCCTGTCTGACTTGAGCTACTTTGGCACCAAACACACCTTTTGTACCTGACTGAAATGCCAAATGCAGCTGTTAGCAGTGATTGACAGGCCCACACTCCAGTCAGCGCAACATGCTTCTCTTCTTCCCTCTCTAATGGCAGAGCTGCTCTCACTGCTCCATGTCAGAGAGATGAGACTCAGTGGGCTGAGTGGCAGTCGGTTTAGAGGATTTGCAACTTTTGTTTGGGTTTGACTTTGCAATGCTAAAGGACAATTCTGGTTTATTGCAAACTGGGTCTTACATTCGTAGTAGAACACTGTACGCACCAAGTTAAAGCAGCTATAATCAACATTTTTAATCATAACAATGGATCAAATTGCTGTGTGAAATGTGAAATGGGTCACTAATAGTGTGGTCCCCTCATTTTAGCATCCTTTCGCATTTTCACCTTCATTAGACAGAGGACAGTACAGGACAGGACAATGGGGAAGAGAGAGGGGTATGACATGCAATAAAGGTCCCAAGGCCGGAAGCGAACCCCGGACGTAACCACTCGGCTGAGGCTCTCCAGTCATAGCCTCGCTTTTGACTGCAGCAGGTAGCTCTACTCACTCCCTTGCAGTGAGGAAATATTATCAATATATCCGGAGCACATTCTCCTCTGCCCTCACCACACATGAAGGTGCTGAGCAATGCAGCGAGCGAAACACATTTCCAATAACAGGTAGGAGATAAGGGATTGGCCTTTAAAGTCTTTTACTGGGAGCAAACTGTGAAACAGCGCAAACAGAATTGGATGCACCACCAATACCAATGGAAGTATAGACTAGCTGTCAAATTAGTCACATTGCCTTTCATGGTGGAAAGAAACAAAGTATAACCATGTAAGATCACCTTTAGACCTGCAATCAGTGATTGTTTGGGCAGCTTGGTGTCTTACCTACCATGTTTCAGATCTCAGCCAGTTTGGAGAGTCAAGATTTGATGAAAAAAGCAAGAAAAATGAAATACAAAAACAAGAAAAAGTGTAACTAACCCAGTGGGGGGAAAAAAATGCCTCAATGAAAATATGTTTGACTCTCTCTTTGATTGGAGGTTTAATTCAGTGCTGAAATGATTACTCCTTCAATTGGTGAGTCAGTCGACAGAAAAGTAATCATTTTTTACCATCTTTTGAATGTTATTTATCAAGCAAAAATACGTTCCAGCTTCTCAAAAGTGAGGATTTCCTGCATTTCTCCGTTTGATCTCCCTGTAAACCGAACGTCTTTGGGGTATCAGACTGTTGGTTGGACAAATCAAGCAATTTGAAGTTGTCCCATTGGGCCCTATGACATTGTGACACGGCATTTTTTGATTAAATGATTAGTTGATGCATCTGCAAATAGAAATAATGGCAGATGTAGTTTGATTGATTTATGGTTTAATTTTAGGCAGTGATTACAAAATCCCCCTCCTGTTGTTTGTCACTGCACTGATGATGTGCGTTTGTTGGTATTCTAACTAATGATTCAAACATCCAAACTTTTCCAGGTGTGAGTCCATTGATTGCTCACAGCGAAGCTGGCTGGCTCCTCGCATCAATACATGTGAACGCTGTTTTTCAACACCTCACCACCCACCAGCTTTTCCCTGATGGCAGGCCAACGTTTTCCATTTTACACTTGATGCTTTTAGCTGGCACTCTTATTCAGAGTGACTTGGCCTGGATGGAACGGGAGAGTGAGCTTCAGTTCCTGTATGACTGTAATAATAAGCGAGTTAAAAATCAGGAATGCAAGGTCAGAGCCCTGCACTGATGCCATGCCATTTTCTTTAAGGCTCTACAGCAGTCATGTAAAGGGTAAAGTGCTCAGAGAAGAAACACAGAGGATTTGTTAAAGAAAGTAACAAAGAAAGTGTGATTTGGTGGGGAGATGGGGATGTCAAGTGTTTCTTTGGAAATAGCTTTTAAATGGAAAGTCACTTTGCAGATCTGACTGGTGAGAGAAGATAGTTCTTCCACCATTAGGGAGTCGAGGAAACAAAAGACTGGATGGAGTGGATTGATAAGCAGTCTGGAACTTAAAAAAGGAACTTAGGAAAGCAGAAAAGCCTAATTGACTCTACTGCTTAAGATGGCACACACACAGCGGTGGGGGATAGGGGAAGAAAAGTGAAAGCATAGACTCCAATAGAGCTAGATTCAAAGCATCTTCACACCCATGGTACACTCACACAGGTGCTTTTCTTTTCAGGACTGTAGACATACTGTTTACATACTGTGCTTGTTTCTTCTTCTGAAGTTGTGTGAACACCTCACCAAGTGAGTGGCCATGATGATGGGTGTTTCTCAAAGTCAAGGATGCTTCCTTGGTAGGATGGGTCCTTCCAAGTTGGGTCCTACAGAGGAATATATGTTTATTTTGCATTCCTCATCAACAACAATTCCTCACTAAATTCAAAACATATATGCTGTTTCATAGATAAAAAACAACAGAGAGTTGGACAATTATGATGATTTATTAATGAGATCAAACCCACAAGACTCCCGATTGTAAAACACACTTTAAACTCAACAGAAACTAAATAAAACCCATCAAAACAGTCTCGGTCTTTCTACTGTTCTAAGAATCACCAACTTTGGTTTGGTAGAAATAAAGCCTTAATTCACTCATTTAGATGTGAAAATATGCTGGGCTCTACACACTGTTCCCCCCCACTGTCTCTCTCTGTCGTTGCTGGCCTCTTTGTGCTTCTGCTAACGTTTTTGGGTTACCTCGCTGAACAACTACATCTAATATAAGTCAAGATTCAGCAACTGGATTTCCAATTTCTAGCCTAAAAGTTGTTCAGAAACAGATTTTGGGAGATTGCTGAGGTTAAATAACTGAAAGTCTACGGGCATCGTTTCCTTGGTTTAAAATCGGAGTTCGGGAAATGTACCATATAGGATTGTGGGTGTTTAGGAGCGTGGAGAATACACAGATGGATTCTTGAAAATGCTCTGAAAGCACTTGGGACTTAGTCTTTGATACAATTCGAAAGACCTTTGAAATGTTAACAGTCATTCGGCAAGATTCAATGACAAAGCATCCTTGAAGTTCAGCCGTTGGAGTATCCTTCTTGACTTTGAGAAACATCCTGTCTGTTTTAAAAAGTTTTGAAAAATTGTTAGACGCAGCCGCCTGATTTCACGAATAGAAAGGGGGTTTCATAGGTATTATCCGGGGGCTCTGTTCTATATTTATCATACCTATATTGTCACAAATTCCCCTTCGTATTAGATTGTTTTCATCCTGCCTGTTTAATTAACTCTCTTGTCATTTCAGGTCCTGCCATTCACACCCTCATCATCACTTATTCCCCTCACCTGGTCTTAAAGGCCCATCTCACCTGCTAAACGCCCATCTCACATGCAGCCCATTCCCTCATTAGTCCCTCACTATTTAGGTCCCCTTACTTGCACTTGTTCCCTGCCAGTTTGTCTTGTGTGTCTCAGCCAAACTCTAAAGTATTGTTCTGGCCCTGCCTGCCTGTTTTCTTGACCTTGGATATGTGCCTGCCCCGTATTTGGATTTCTTCGCCTTCTTGACTGACCTCCTGGTTTTGACCCTGCCTGCATACAGGTAAACAAAACTATACTTGTATTGTCTCTGACTCGTGTTTTTGGATTCCCGTACCTGTAATCATTACATATATGCTATTTGAACTGTTCAATTGGTATATTGTAATCTACTGATGGTTTCAGTTTGAGATATTTAATGTTAGCTGGTTGCAGTATTTGTGTCACTTGAGTATTCAAAGTATAAATAAGTGAATCAGATATGTATGCGTCTCATCATTTAGATGAAGGTTAAAGTGACCCACATAAAACGGGTGAACGTTACTTAAATAAGTAAGGTCCAGGGAGCTCAAAGGACACAAGTAGGGATAGTTATTTTTTGGGATTTTATTAGTAACACCAGTAAAAAATATAAATTATACTGTAGCTCTTAAAACTATACTCTCCATAATTTGGTGCAAAAATGTAAGACATGAAAATATGTGATCAAATTTAACAGTCATTTTAATATCTATCTATCTATATCTTCTTTTGCGAAGAGTTCTTTTTAGTGCTTCGAGACCTTTTAGAATAGGTATCGCATAAATATGTCTAACTTACGTCTCCTCCTCCTCTTCATCCTCTTCCACTGTAGTGAAGGACTGTAAATCTTTAAAAAAATTAACTCAGCAACAGCCCTGTGTCATTGTCCCTCATCTAGCGATGGAGAATGGGTTGGACTGAAGTTGTGGCTGCTGCTTGACTGATGTCTCTGGAATTGTTTAGGAACACAAACTAGAACTTCTAAACTTCCAATTTAGAAGTGTTTGAACCAAATCTAATTGTGTCCATGAGTTAATTACCGCGGAGCTGCCGGGATGCTGCACTGAGGACGTGGGTGCAGCAGTCGCGTTGCTATAGCAGTCAAACACACAGCAATGCTTCAGATCTGTACAACGGTGTATCTGTGTTTCATGAGGTTGCCGGTGTTACCCCCCTGCCGCGCAGCCTTTTACCTTTTTTTTACATGTATTACATTTAGATCAATGTGAGCTCACACTTTTGAACGTTTTATCCCTGTCAGCTATGACTGGAGCGCAAACATGCAGTCGCGCAACGTTAAACATAATCGGCTTATGCCGGCAGCTTCGTCATCCCTAAGGGACCGTTACGAATTTGAAAATACAAGCGATGTGGAAATGAATTCATTTAATTTTCAATTCATCCATGTGCACAGTCTCTCTTTTATTTATCCTGTAAGTTGACAGCCCCCAACTCAATGATAACCCAAAAGTACATAGGACAGACTACATTACTATTGGCAGATATTGAATATGATATTCATAACTGTTTTAATCGGTGTGTAATCACCCAAAACTAAGAATCGTTCATTTTCCTTGGCTTAGAAAAAGCCGTTTATATCTTCTTATGGAGTGGGTTGTCTTCCACGGATGCCGCCATCTTGCACCGCCGTGTTTCTACAGCAGCCCAGAACGGATACTGGCTCCAAATGGGGCCTTTTGTGTTTCTACGTTATCTGAAGGTAGGGATGCGTTCCGAAACCCGGCATTCAACGGGCCCTGGTGCTAAATAATTAAAGATCGTAGTATTGATAAGCCCCGACGTTACTGGTGTTTTTTTATTAGTACTTTTTAAGGTAATTTATTATCACGCTGCAGCGTGCATTTGCTCTGCTCACCCTGGCGGGCTGAACTCCTCCAACTACACACAAAGACACACACTCGCGAGCAGCGAACCAGGTGAAATGACTGACACTCGAGTTGACGGCAACTAATATTTCCGAGTAAAAAGATAATACTTTATCGACACATCTGTGAACATGTGAAACCTAATTCAGTCGGCCACCACCACTACAGTATGTTTACACAAGCACAGCATGAACGACTGGCCCAAAGCCACAGCTCTAGAACGAATATTTAGCTAGATCTAAATTATAAATAACTTGTAATTCTGTTCTGAATTTATTTGTATTTTGAATCTTGTATTCTTAAAAACAATTATTTAGCCATGTAGAAGAACAGAGTATTGATAAGAGTAGCCCGTAGTTGTACTAAAATCTTAAAGATACCTATACCTGTAGGCCACCGTAGTTCTGACACGCTTGGAAAGGGAGGGGCTGAGCTGAGGGTTATTTAGTTGGTTGCAACCTGCCACAAATGACTAGATGCCACTAAAACGTACGCATTGTCTCGTGGATAGCTTTATTATGCTGCTCAAAGATTTGCTGAAGGTCAGCATATGTAAAGGAATCATATTTAAATATTACAGATGTCTCTTATTTTGACTGATGAGACCTCTGCTTGATTAGTATCTCCCCCACATATTTCGTAGTATTTCTGCACCTGTTAGGATGGGACAACATACCTTCCTCAATAGTATACGAGCTGTCATAAATCACTCCCTCGCTGACTCAATCACTACTTTTAATAGCTACTTTACTCTGAAGGGTGCAATAAAATGAGATTTTTGGACACTGTCGGTTGTATGATTGTGATTTGTATAACTATAAATGTGTTGCATATACAGCACATGCCACTGACCCCTTTTCTGTTTATTGTGGGAGGTTTTACAGTGCTATAAAGCATGCGGTTCACCCCAGAAATACGCCACTTAAATGAATAGCTCCATCAAACTTCAAACCGGGCAGAGGTCTAATTATTCAGAAGAATTGAAATCACCTAGTTTCCAGGCTTTTTGAATGGGCCCTAATGATAGACCTCTCGCATGATGGCCTTCTCAAGGGACAGCTTAGATTGGAGATCATTTTGCGCTTTACCGTTTTCTTTTGTGAGTGTGACTGAAACCTTGACAGTGACCCAATCATGGTCATTTATTGTGTCCCTGAATATAGTTTGAAGGGTTGTTCAATGGCCTGCATACTTGCAGGAATCACACGTGGTTCATGCAAGTACACAAATGACAGCGACTGTCCCAGCACACGGCCCCGGTGAACATACTCGATGTGCGCTCTTATGCACTGGTGGCGGTAACAAACGTCAGGGGTGATATATAGCTAATCATAATGTTTCCGTGACCCACAGCAGTAAACAAACATGCTACCTGTGGAGGAACATGTACTGCTGTACTTACTGCTCAGATAAAAGTAGAAGAGAACACATGGACAATGGGATTTATGTCTGACTAAAGAAGTGTCTTAAATATGCCAATGTTCAGCTACAGCTTCATCAACCGTGGTTGTTTTGAGCCGAAGTGAACCCAAACAGAAGGGGTCAAATTTTAGAATTTAAATGTCAACATTATGAAACTATTTGATACAGCCTGAAACAAACTCATATTTCATACACACATCTTTTGCGAGATAATGGCGTTTATTTGAGGCTCTGCTAACAATCTAATAACAACCATACCAAGATAGTGTAGGCACTGTCATTGCTTTGTTGACATAGCCGGGTCGGCCGTGCATGCTTTCAGTGCATGTTGGTGCATGTGAGCCTGCCCCACTGGCTAGCTCACGGTTCCCGCTCTGCACTGCAGGTAAACACTGTTAGCTCTGTTTTGCCATAGTTTGCATTGTTGACACCGTTAGCTGTGAGCCGCTGGTTCGCCTTCGCCATCTTGAGAGCCGTTGAGAGACAATCTCTTGCCGCGGCAGCACCCACCCTTCCCGCACTGATGAACATAACTTTATCTATACATCCCTGATGCAGGCATAAATACTGTAGACTTTCAATTAAAAAGTCAAATGAGTGGGAACTAGAAAAGGTGCAGTCAGTAGAGAGCCGATCTCCACCAGGTCTGTCTGCAAATTTTACAATTTGTCTTTGCAGTTTCCTAGTTTTACTCTATTTCATAGTCTGACTGTTTGACAGCTCGTGGGTGGACTGAACATGTCACCCCATGTCTCTCAGAATCTCTTGGCTGTAACAGAAATTGAGAATATTATTTTTGTAACTTTCAGGTACTTAACGTGGAGCGAGGCGTGGAGACAAGTAAAGGAGACCGCGGATCACAGAGAGGTGACTAAAAAGCCGATAAATGGGTGCAAAGACACATGGGGCCGAGAAGGGAGGTGAGATGGACATCATTTCCACCTCAGAGAGTGAGAAAAGGAACAGCTGGTTCCTCAGACCGAAGAAAAACACATTGCATCCATTTTTTCCCATCAGTTATATTCAGTTGAGATCATGTTGAGCACAAAGCAAAAAGATGAGAATATTTGCTTAATGGTTGTATTTGTGACACCGTGGGTGAGCCTGTGTGTTTGATTAGCTCTTACTATGCTTTTCTACCCGGAGATCAACACAGTCACTTAAATGCTCGGTGTGTGTGTGTGTGTGTGTGTGTGTGTGTGAGATATGAGGAAAACTGCCATTTGGGAGAACCAATTACCACAGGTAAATAACATAACCATTCGCTCTAAGATTTAGCCAAACAATGAATTTATAAAGAGGAAAAACCTCATCTTACACACTTGTGCGCGCACTCACACGCTGTATTGCCTGACATTCATTACCCTTTCCACAATCTTAAATTTTGCCTTGTAAAATTAACCTCAAGCCGTATGTCTTTATCTCTAAAATCTGCCTTTTTCTTTGAGGATCAGCAAAGATTTTTAGCTGTTACGTTTCCTCATTGGTCCTCACAAGTTTAGATAAACTCCAACACATGCATATTTGCACACATTTCCCTCTGGGACTGGGTGTAATTGTGAGTTTGGCCTGGTATGGTGTGATAACTAATAAAACGGAGATTTCTGCGGGACATAAGGAAGAGAAAGTGTTGGAGTGTTCAAATCCTAATCACAATAACGCAGTGTTTATGGTGTGCAGGACACACAGAGGGAAAGCAGGGGATGAAGAAGTATTGGCATTAGAGCAGGGAGGGAGAAGGGAGGGTTATCATATTTTCACAGGAATTTCCTCATTTCAAATCTTCGTTAGGCACTCCCTCACTTTATATTTGTTCTCAGCTCCTCCATCATGCCACGGCAGCCTCTGGTCCTAGGCTGTGTAGAGCGATATACTCAATATGCCTCAATGTGTGTGTGTTTGTGTGTGACAGGGGGAGACGGAGCGAACAGAGCCTTCGTGTCCAAGTATGTGTGCATGCTGGCTCCTGATTATCCTTTGAGTTTAATAATTACAACTCTTTGTCATTCATCCAGGTTCTATCAGTCTCCCCACAGAACACTCCCCCCTCTTCGCTGCCATGGTTTTCTTCATTTCCCTTTCGTTTCTGTCTCCGCTCCTCCTCCTCCTCCTCTCTCACGAGAAGAGCAAACACTGGTTTTGCATCGGAGAACAAAAGACTTTTAACGGGTGAACAAATAATTTGCTCTTCTCCACACTCTGTCGTACAGCTATCACTGTGGGATGAGCCTGTTGATTTGATCATCTTCTCTTCTCTGTAAATAGGCCTGTCTGGCTTTAATCGTTCAACACACATAGGCGGAGGTATAGATCTTAATCTGACTAATCCTGGATTACAACTCAGCTATCAGACGCTGTATGCGAGTGTGTGTTTGTCTGATATTTGAATGAGTGACTGTGTGGATTTTTTGCAGTGTGTACGTCTCTCTTTTTATACTTTATTTTCAAGTCGGATCCCCATCAGCTTCCACAAAGTAGTAAATCTTCCTGGGCGGGTCCACACCAAATAATAAAAATATACAGTACAATAAAGAATGTATACAAACTTGTAGTTGCCGAAGCTCAACCAGACTTAAACCCTTGAGTTGGCAGATGCTTCTAGTTTTTGTAATGGTACCAATTAACAAGCGATTTAGTCTTAAAGAATAAGGACTCTTCAGGGAGATTTTGCGAGTGAAAGGGAGAAATTAAACTTAAACAAACAACTTAAAGGTTCTTTTGTTGAGTTTTCTTGTCAACAAACAAGGTTTTATTTAGTTGAATACTGCCTTGTTTACTTGCTAGCAGTCCCTCTCCTCCTTGTCTTTCTTGGAGCATTGCTGCACTTCTTTGCGCATTACTGCCGCCAACTGACGATTAGCAAAATGGCATTAAATTAGCGGCAGTAACGTGCATCAGGTTGCCTCCGCATGTGTGTGTGTGATACAAACAAAACCGAGAGCCAGTCATTAAAACATTCCTCCGCAGGGTTACTAATGGTCCAAAACCACAGGGTATCTTTTTATGGGCTGTCCGCTGCAAACCCAGACAGGTGTGTAGGAAAGTTAAATCATGTAGGAGAGTTTCCAGAAATTGTTTCTGTAATAGACACTCGTCAGGCGTCTGACACAAAAAACATCTTTTTATATTAAAGCCCCAGGCTGCAGAAACCAATGAAGTCATACAAGTCAGTCAAAACACCTGAGATAATTACACAATCAATAATTGATCAAAACATCCCTAAAATAAGACAAACATTGGATCTGAGGATGTTCATCATTTTATGGATGTTTTTATAAATTATTGATGGCAAAAATGATAACAAAATATTAATGACTCAGTTTTTCTTTCTGTGACTTTTTGTCAGAACATCTTTTGATCTTTCTTAAGTTGCATATTCCAGACGGAAGAAGCGCTACACAGAACACTTCTCAACCACAGTACCTAAAATATATTCCACCGATGGCATAAATCAGTATATAGTTCTTCATAAAGAGGTGGGCTGTGTTATTCCAAATGACATTTATGGAAATTTTTATTTAGACCCCACCGTTAGCCATGAAAGTTGTTGTCACACATGGCACAGAAAGAACAATGGATGACTAATGTAGCTGACTGATGGCTAGTCTGTGTGTGTGTGTTTACTCTCTATATACTCTGTAATGTGGCAGTATATTTGTATGGATGCAATATGACAGTATTTGTTTTCATTAAAAGCTCTGACATTTTCATTTTTGAGAGCTGAACAAATCAGTTTTCACTTTTCCTCTCTGACAGCCTAATATTCCACTGCAATAACACTTTTAAGAGCGTTCATTGTGCCCATTGTTGAGGTATTCAATGTGTGTGTGTGTGTGTGTGTGTGTGCGCATGCTTGTGTGGAACTGTGTGCCACATATATGACCTCTTTCTCTGTCTGCCCCGCAAAGACTTCAGCTTTCCTGCCTGACTGAACACACACAATGTAGCTGTCCGAATAACACGCAACCAAAACACACCCGTCCCTGACCCACATGTCTGTTATTGGTGTCTGTCGCCAAACGGACTACACACACACACACACTCTCATCCATGCATGAACACCTAAGATAGATGATGGAAACTTCAAACATGTGAAAACTGAGAGAGACAGAATTGCATTTTTTAACTAAACATCAAAAACATATTCAATAATAAATAAACATTATATTCAAGCAGTGAGGTAATGCAACAGCCACGTTTATCTAACTCAAAACGGTGTGTTCTGAAGTAAAGTGACTAAAACTGCAAACAAAGAGCCTCTTCACGTCTATCTTTATTGCGCTTTGGGATCATCAGGTTGATCTTGAACCCTATTTGCCTCCTGTTAATCACACAACGCGACCCAATTTCAGGCTGGTCTTAACTGATTATCTTCCCCGATAATCAACTCTCCAGACACATGCATGCGGGCCAGTCATGGCCACCCACAATTCAGATTCAAATGTTTTGTAGAATATTTACAGCTTGTGCTGTGAGAGTAACACCAGCTGTAGCACATGCAATCCTAATTTAATTAAAATTCAATATTCACACTGTTCAACAGCCATTCACTAACTGTGTCTGCTGTCTGGTACTGAGAGGGTTGTGAACAGTGGGTTTTTACTGCTTTGTCACCTAAAATTGCTGCCTGCTGCAGCAGAAAACGGTGCCATGATGGCACTATCAAACGTGCCCTGTGGAGTTTTTGTAGAAAAATGACATTCAGTGTTTTTCACCAAGGTGCAGTGTGTGTGTATCCTTGTTGTCTAACGGACATGTTGCGCGAATTTCCTTCCTCTGTAAAATATTTACAAGGCTGATTTTTCTTTTTTGGAACATCATAAATCTTGCATTGTTTACATCCATGCCTGCTTGTAGGACTTTCATGTCGCGATTTATGATTTTAATCGATTTTCTTTTCTTAAAAACAAGGTAGGCATACAAAGGAGTTTTTAGCTTTCACAACTCTAAGTTGTTTTTTTTTTAAAAGAATTATACAAGATGCGTCTTGAAAATAAATCTTGTATCCCTAAAGACAAACAAATGTATGTTATGAGGCATGTTGCAATGCCCTCCCCTCAACCCACATATATGCATACACACACACACACACACACACACACACTCTCAAGACCCTCTCTGACGGGGCAATCGAGACAGAGCTAATTAGATAGTGTTTGATGAGAACCATGTTTGATGTGTTTCCATTCACATACCCTAGAAGGGTGGTTTTACACACACCCTCCTCATCGTGCACAACTCTCTCTCTCTGTTGCTGTTGTAGCTGACCGAGAACCAGCAGGCGGATCTTCCAACTCCCCTGTTTTCATCTGCGCTTCCATTCTTCTCATCGGAGATACTATGAGAAACTTATTCCATTAATGTGGCCTGCTTATTCAGCAGTTGTTTTTAAGGACTGTCGCTGTCTTGTGCAACTCAAAGTGCCACACACGTCTCCCTCTCGGCTGAGTGCCTGTGTTCATTTAAATAGATGTTTGTTAAGTCACTATCTATCACTGAAGGAGGTGACACAATGGTGACTGAGCCTATGACCCGCTGATGAAAGTATTTCAAATTTATAAAATACATTCTAGGTGTCTCGGTCGACACTTCTGGGAAAAAAAAATGCTGTATTTCAGTTTTTCTCTATTGTTAACACACAAAAATGGAACTATGCACACAATTATGAAACCTTAAAGTTCATGTATCAACAATAATTCTCCAGACTGGGAAACTCTAAGCACAATTCCATTGCTTTCACTGAAATAGAATTTTAAGGATTGCCACTTTAAAGTGAAAATCCCTTTTAGTTTGTTCATTTTAAACATCATCCTAAAACATGAATTTGAATTCATTGAAAGTGTAACTTTACCAAAACTGGTCCTAACCTGTTAGCAAATCTGATTCTGCATGATGTAGGATTGTATGTTCATACAGCAGAGTACACCCAACTTCTTTCTTTATACTTATTGTTTCTGAATTCTTACTAGCACTATTTGTATTGACTTCTTCCCACTCAAATTGTAATTCCTTTGTACTTTATGTAAATGAATGATAAACATTGCATTCACACTTTGTTGTTCTTAACCACCTCCACATGCTTGAGTTGCAAATTGTGATATTACTCTCTGCATATTGGATGTACTTTCACATTTATTTTTATGTAGGCACTGCAATTATAATTTAAACTCCCATAGTGCATTCTAATGGCAGGCTTTCAGGGGTAAATAATTAAATATGGAAAAAGATTGGTATACTTTTAGTTTCTACCGGGTCAGACAAACAAACAAATGAAAGGACTCTGATATTATATGAAGAAGAGGACCCCTGCTGCTGGCACTTTGCTGATTGGAGTTGTAAAAGACGATTGGCAATTATGGGATATTGCTGAATGCTAAAAAAAAACCCTTGTGCACAACCACAAGAGAGTCATAATGACAGTAAAGTGACTAGAATATTACTTATGAGCGACATTACAGTCTAAAGTTAGCTATGATGTCGGCTAACGTTAGCCACCATAAGCTACTGGTCATACAAACTCCCTGAATTTATGCAACTGATCAATGTTGCGTTTTATTGCTGATGAATTCAATTTTTTTCTGATAAGAGGATAAATGTTATTCGTTAAAGTTACATACTCTCAATATTTTAAGTATTTAAATAGTAAAAAAACAACATATATTCAAATATGAGATCAATATTTGTTTGTTTGTTCAACTTTCATAACCACTTAGAATGGTGAGTAGTACTTGCTATCTTCTGTAAAAAGAAAGAAAATAGTGCGAACATTTACTGGGAATGACATACAATCCGTGTTAATTTTGTTAACTATAACGAAATGCTTTCATCAACAACCTTTATTTCCATAACTCAGATGAGACAATCCCCAGACCGCACTGGCGTTATTTAAAACTAACGTGTTTATGTCAAACATGGAATATCGTTGACGAGAAAAGATGAGGCAAAAATGTAGTTCAAAACATAAAAATGTACCAAAATCTTTATTTTTGCTGCTGCGGCGGTGAACTTCAAAAAATGATCGAATAGTTCCCAGTGATTATCTAATACTTGTTTTGCTTGAAATGCTCGTTCAACCTGTTTTTCATCAGATAATTATAAGATGTGAGGATGAACCTCAGACGCTCTAGGATCTGGACCCTCTAGGGTCCAAGTTTTTTTTTTTTTTTTAACAAATTCAATTTGTAAAAGTTAAACTAGTGCAGTGCCCATTGAAAACATGTCTGTTCAGAACGGCTAAATGCTTGACCTGTGGTGTTGCTGCCTGCAGCTTTCTCGGGAACCGCTCATGCAAACATCTTCATACTCAACACTGCGCTTCCTTGGGTCCTGAGCAATGCACCTTGCATGACATAGTTGCATCACACACCCAAGTCGCGTCTACTCGGAGTCAGAAACTCTGGTAAAAACACAGCAGGGTCAGAATTTACCCTATAAGGCAAGGTAGGCAACAGCCTGGAACCCCCAACTACTGTATAACAGCTATAGATTTATTATGATGTTTAGATGTGAAAAATATTGAATTTTATATATATATGTATATATTAATAATCTAACCCCAAAGTACATTAAAAATAAGCAGAGCAGATTCCTGCTACTTCTACTTCAGAGGAATATATTGTAGTACTACATTTACCTGACATAGAAATGTTACTGGTTATGTTGCAGATTCAGGTTTGGCTCACAAAATATAACAATAAAAATGTAATAGATAATTCCAGCATTATATTAGAGTTGTAAGCTCTGGGGGGACCTCTAGCTCACCCGGTAGAGCGACTGCCCCATGTAGGCTGAGTCCTTGGCAGCGGCCCGAGTTCTACTCGATTCCCATTTGAGGCCCTTTCTCAATAAAATAATTGATAGCTAACATTAAAGTTCCAACAGTACATTCTGGTGATGATGCCCTCGCATGAGGTAAATGTTCAGTGACTTGCCATAAACACACATTCCTCTTACTGTGACATTGCTTTGCGAGCTACCTGCTATGGTCAAGTGTGGTTTTATGTGTCACCCCAAATCAAATTAAGTCTGATGTCTTCATGCAATCGTCCATGAGTTTTAGAGTCACTGAAGATATTTTGACATTTTACAGGAAGAGGAAAGAGATATTTTGTTACAGAGACACCCGTGAAACAAGAGTACAATGAGCATCCGCTCACTGTCCGTCCTGTCTGCTCGTCGACTCACCACACTTCACTTTTTCTCTGTTTATCTTTTAATAAGTTAATTAGTGCTGGAACATCGTGATGACTGTTGTCAGGCAGCTTCAGGCTTTATTGGTAAACACCAGCCGGAGGACTACGCAAACCACACACACGCACGCGCACGCACGCACGCACGCACGCATTCAAATGTACACTCACAGACATAAGCATCAAATTAACATTTAGAAAGAAAAATACCAGTGAAAGTAGGACAAGAGAGCATGGTACTGAGCCAAACTCATCAAATACAACTTCTGACAGAATTCTTCATGAGTCAGAATAAAACAGCAAGAAAAACAAGAAAACAATATTGTGTGTGTGTGGGGGGGGGGCTTTTTTGTGTCAACAGTAAATGGCATAGAGATTATTCTTTTAATTTTCTGTGATCAGCCGCTTAATTATTGAATCCCGTCTGTGTGAAGCCAGACTGAAGAAGCACTTAAGATTTAGTCTTTTTGGAGTGAGCACTCAATTATGTGATTTCTCCACTTAAGTTGTTCTGGCCAGTAATTTGACTTGTGAAAGAAAGAGGCATTAAATGCTAAAGAATCGGTTATCAAATATGTAAAGGCAGCTTGTAAACAATGAAACAGAATGCCTTGCAAACACTATAAAAAATAAACGGACACCACAGGAGAAAAATGAATCGTATTATTAAAGCCAAATTCAGCAATGAACTAGAAGCACGTCGTGGTAGATGCATAAAACTGTGGATTCACGACTTGACGTGTATGCACAAAGACAGAAATATGGATATACATTCTTTTCTTCCGATTTATAACGAGGCACTGATGCCTATTTCTGTTTTGTGTAACTTCACATGCACAAGCCTCATTTCCACTCCCACTGATGGACATAAATAGATGCAGAAATGCTCTTCAACACCTGTTTGCGTATATCGATTTTTCAATTCATTTCAATTCAATTCAATTCAATTTATTTTTGTATAGCCCAAAATCACAAATTACAAATTAGCCTCAGAGGGCTTTACAATATTTACACACTTGACATCCTCTTGTCCTGGGACCCTCGCATCGGAACAGGAAAAACTCCCCCAAAAAACCCCTTTAATGGGGAGAAAAGAGGAAGAAACCTGTGGGAGAGCAATAGAGGAGGGATCCCTCTCCCAGGATGGACAGAAGTGCAATAGATGTCATGTGTAGAACAGGATAGTGAATTACAACACATTCAATGTAATTACAGCACATTCAATGTATGACAGAACCACGGCAGGAGGCAAGACCTGGTCCAGGTATAACCCGGATACACAGGAACCTGTGAGGCGAGAAAGCACAGAGACTCTGGTGAAGAAGCAGGTCAATAATGTGCATTAATGGTATCGGTAATATGAAATAGTAATGCGAGTAATAATAAAAGTGATATTTAGCAGTTGGAGTCAGCAGGGCCATGGTAGGAGGAAGGACCAGGGTCCAGATGAAACCTGCTCCATGGAAACCTGTGAGGACAGAAAGCACAAGGACTCCGGGGAAGAGACAAAATCAGTACTGTGCATTAATGGTATCGGTAATAGTGTTAATAATGAAGATCGTAGTAGGTGTCAGCAGGGCCATGGATGGTTGAAGGACCAGTGTCCAGATAAAACTGCAGTCATGGGAACCTGTGAGGCGAGAAAGCACAAATACTCCGGGGAAGAAGTAAAGTTAGTTATGAGCATTAATGGGACATCAATGCATACAGACAGAGGTGAAGAAGAAGACCGCTTCAGCACTCATTAGACATGTCAATGAGAAAAACAGGAGAAAATAAGTGCATGCTCAACAGCACCAGCACAGCTCATTACGGACGACCGTTACACACGGCTGTGGCTATTTCTAGCCCCAACACTGCTAATTAATGACATGTACCTGTAGACCGTCATCGCGTTGATATCATCATTATTAAACGTCAGAAGGATGATCAACGATTAATGTGGCTCAAATTAAAACACTTTACAAAGTGCTTCACAATTCAGCACAAAATTAAACATTCACTAGCCTACTAGCCATTCATTAACTCCAATAATCTAAATTAAAGTTATTAATTAAATGTATTTATTATTAATTCATTCAAATGGCTCATTATTTACAATTAGGTTTAGAAATGGGACTTTGATTGACATTTTACAGAATGCTGTGTAGCCTGCAAAAATGATGACATGATCATTTTTTGTGAGTACATGTTATTCAAACATCTGGCCCCCTGACAATGTATTTTAAGGCAACAATAAAATACCACCTTAATGGAATAGTTTAACGTTTTGGGAAATATGTTTAAGCACTTTCTTGCACGGTTAGGACTGTTAGTTTGTTTCAGGAACCAAAGTTGGTACCTCCTGCAGCAATGGAAGTTGCAATAGAAAGGCGCCGTGAGGAGGTGCGCGCCGATGTTTATAGCCTCGGTGATGTCATGGCCGTGTCACAGGGACTCCCTGGGGTTCCCGTGGGGCTCGTCCAATGAGGCACCAGGTTGTGGTTTAATCCAAATATCACACTCTGGTGAGATTTTAAGGCCTGATGGGGACTTGAAGTACTTTCACAGTTTAGGCTTTTGTTATTTACATGTTTCTCCCACAATGATTTGTAAAAAAATGTTTCTAATCAAAGAAAAAAAGTTAGTTAATATTAAAAACACAATACAAGTAAACTGTAAACGGTACAACAACAACAACACAAACCACCATAGAGCCTAATCAACACATCTGTCTAAAGCTAGGTTTAGTGTAATTAACCAATTTGAAAGAGATTTTTGGATCCAGCTCCCCCGCAACCCTGAATAAGATGAGCGGTTACAGATAATGGATGGATGGATTGGTTTGTCAGAAACCTGTTAATTAAAAGATGCTTCATGGACTGAGGCTGTTTTTTATGATTTATTGTGGCTGAGGTTCCAACATCTTGAGGAAAGCCTGAAACCAGAAGCGTCCAGGCTGATACAGCAGATTAATGCCCCTGTGGGTGTAATGTTTGAGTCTGCACATAATTTTGACCATGTGGTGTTCTATTGGATTAGAACAAGCATGATCAAGATTAGCTAACTTTTTATTGTGATATTGAAGAGTTTTTCAAAATGTGTCTGCTTTTATAATTACGGTCTGAATGACATGTGTGACGACCCTGTCTGCCTGTGTGGCTGCTTTCCTTGCAGGTGTGGCAGAGGATCGTCAGGCAGAGTGGGGACACCTGAGGCAATTAGCAACACTGGCCCTGTGTGCCAGTGCACCCTTTATAAAAACCCTCTGGATCTTCAGGTGGCTCTGGCTCCTTCCTGAGACACCCATTTTGGCTTTGGTTATGGTTTGTTGCTACACTATACAACACTGCCTATAGACTTTGCACGCACGCACGCACACACGCACGCACGCTGCTGAAATGACTGACTTCACATGTCACTGTTAGTTTATGTTAGTCTTTTTCATTACTTTAAACTTAATAAATATTTTATCAACCGTTTCATTGAATGCGTCTCCCTTTTTTGTCATGGCCGTTCGGCCCGGTTTGTGACACATGACATGACATGAATGCAGCAAAACACCGGCTTCCAACACGTCTGTATTTCAAGTGTGTAATGTCCCTTCTCAGGCTTTTGTTGTTGTTCCCATTGTTGGATTTCGGTTTAGTAGACAACTGTCGGCCACTTGAATACTGTATTGACACTAGAGAATTTTTTAGGCAGAATCTGATTTAGAATTTTTTTTTTTTTTAACAACTATTATTGACAGCGAGGCTCCAGAGTAATTTTATTCACCAAACGTACAGAAAAATAAATGTTATCCCTGTACTTTGTTTTTCACCGATAGTGGTTATTTGCATAAAAACTCATGATTGTATCAAAATACATGATTGTATTTTTATCTAAATAATTGCTTGCATGGGTTAAAACATTTTTTTATTGTATAAGCTGCTTAGAGCGAGTGAGCTACGAAGTGAAACGGGTCATAATTTATTCTCTAATATCTTTTCTTGCTGCAAACATCTCCTTCAAACAACTATTTATTAAAGCTTCTCGCCAATAACTTCTGTCTGTGATGGCCTGATCAGGTAGACATTACTCCACTTTATCTTCACATAGCAAATTGTTGTTTGCTGCTATATTAAATGCTCTGAATTATCAATTTAGCAGCGTTAATGTGCCACTCAGAGATCTGTTATACAAGCACTTAGTGAAGAATCACAAGTCTCTACATGTTCTCTGCTGCAGCATCACACACATCCAGTAGAAGCATGTGTGTGTTCATTCTTCATCTGGTTGCTGTCGTCTTTTTATGCTCTGTTGCTCCATTGTCTGTGTCTGTTTCCCAGCATCTGAGTACTTCAATTCGACAGACATCATGAAACCATGTTTAGCAATTTATATGCAAAGCAGAGAGAAGAAGAAAACATCTCCTGGAATGATCCACAGTTAACGGGGAGAGATGTAATTGGACAGAAGGTTGCTGGTTGTGGATGTGTGAGATTGCTTCACAGACAGAAAAAAGAAATGCACACGCACACATGCGATTTAGACATCTACACAGACGAGACCTTGTGAGAGCTCTTTAGCAGAGGTCGAAGGTAAAAGATGATACTCGGAGAAGTCTATTCATCAGACCTGAGCGGGGGCTCTGCAATCCTTGTCTTCCCTGCAGGCTGTTGAGAGTGGAGGCGGAGGATTCGTCTGGTGAGGTTTAATGCAGATACTGAAGAGAGTGTGTGTGGTTTTCTGTCGCTTCAAGTTTGCGCGCGTATGTTATGGACAGGAATTATTGCAACACTGATGTTTGTACTTGGGGCATATTTGCATATACATAAGCGTTAGTGTTCATGTGTGTGAGAGGGGAGGAGACGGCTCTTACAGTAAATGCATGTGTTGGTGTGCACTACAGTGTTGATAACTGGTCTTTATTTAGTGATAAGGTCATGCAACCATACTAATTTCCATAAAACCATACATTTATATTGTCTTTTCTGGCTTATCTGAATATTTTCTCTCCACAGAAGGAAATTTCTGCCTTTATCTAGTCAACCAAATGTCAAAGGTCATAGGACCACTGGGTAAACACCAAGTTATCCTCAGCAGTCCCATCTCAACATCTTCTAATAACTATGATAGTAAATAATATTTGTGAAACTTTTGGAATGACTGAACTTAAATTTTGCAGTACAACATTCCTTTAAAGTGGGTATTTTCTAGGTATGGGCATGAGTACTGGAGTAATCAATTTAGACGTCCGTATTCATTCAAAGTATCGAGTAAATCACATCTTTTATGAAGATTAGCCAGCTCATCACAAAAGTGGTGACTGATGATACGCTCCTGTTAAGCTTCGTGAAAGGAGAAGTCTTCCGCAAGTTGATGGTGTTTGTTGAGCGCGAGTACAAGCTACCATTGCGGCGAACAACAACTATAGTGAAGGAGTTGTAATGTTATGAGGAAAGCATGGTGGATATGAGGGCTGATCTGCAGCTACTGCATTATGGAAACGCATACACGTTATTCCTATGGTCTCAGACAGTCCCAAGTTTAATAAACATAAACAAACGCTCCCAAAGCCAATAACTAGTGCGAAAACTCTAATTTGTGATGTCATCAATGGGGTACATTTTCATTTACATTTCCATGGAAATAACATATTGGAATTCTTAATTTAGGTTGTATTCCCCTTTAGCAAGAATCCATTTCAAACTAAAATCGTGTAGATGACATCGACACAACTATACAGGTTGTTACAACTCAACTTAAATCAAATACCAACTCTTAAATTTACATTTTCTTTTATCAATATGACAAATTGAACCTAACCATATCATACCAACCATTCCTTAATAGTTTATCAAGATCATATCTCCATGTAAAACGTTTGTGATGCAGTGAGAAAGTCATTTTCTGCATTTAAAGTTGCAAGAGCCGAGACTGGGAGCATAACGATTGCCTCACAACATGTCGACAGTGGGCTGCTCATAGCTAACAGCGGAAACTACGCCGAGAGTGCTGGCTGAGCCAACAGTGTTTTGCCTGAGGAGGAACAGGAGGATTGGGGCTTTGCTTGTGCGATGACGCAGTCGGCCGAGACGACGTTATCAACTGTAACGGCCGCATGAGAGCAGTGCAGATCAGCGGCCGTGAGCTGAGCAGAGGAGCACACTTGCATGCAGTAACGCACGCTATAAAAGCATGCACGGCTGGCCCGGCTATGTCAACAAAGCAAGGAGAAGCTCTGATAACAACAAACACAGAGGGTTGACATTACTACACTGTATCTTTACATAACAAATAGTTGTTTGCTGCTATATTAATGTTCAGAATGTTAAATACAGCTCCCTTAAATGTGAAATCTAAATTTTCTTCTTTCCTGCTCCATTAATTCCCTTAAATGACTTAATGAGACATGACAAGGTTTTTATTTGTCATTGTCATTGACAGGGTTACACAACGGAATTTAGAGAAAAACATGAGAAAAACAAGAAGGAAAAAAAAGATATTATATATGGAGGATGGATTAAGGAGTCTCGCAGCCAGAGGGAAGAAGCTGTTTTGAAGTCTGGTGGTTCGGCAGCTTATACTTCTGTGTCTCTTCCCAGATGGCAGCAGGGTGGACATGTTGTGGCTGGGCTGGGTATTGTATTTTAATATCCCCTATATCTAGGGACCTGACCCCAGGTTGGGAAGAACTGGTGTGACAGCTTCAGTATTTTCAGTATCTCAACACACGCCACAACAAAAATACAACAGAATATAGAACTCAGTTTTCATTCTGTCGGTAATCCTCTGATTTCAAAAACACAAAGCAAACTGACAAAGCAGCTTTCACCTGTCCTTCCTGCCTCATCTGATTTGGAATTACTGAACCCATCCGCTTTGAGTACTCCAATCACATCCGTTGAGAGAAGGAGAGAGAGAGACGGGGAGACAGAAACCAAGAAGCACACAGACACACACTTGTGCAGAAAGACCAGTGGAGAGTGAAGTGAAGGAGGCTCTGGGTTGGGACTGAAGAGCTCTCGTACATCATCCCATTACCTCGGCTGTGTTTATGCGTGTGTGTTCTCGCATTTCTCCTCGTTTGTTTCTGCATGTTGTCTGATGTTTGCGTACACGCAAGAATTTGTCTTTGTGCATGTCGTGCGTGAGCAGCCAGGAGACGGATGCTTGTAAATGTTTCCTCTGCTGAGTTTACTGCTTCCATCCATCATCAAAGATTTCTACTGTCCTCGGACGGGCAAACGTTGGCGTCAACTGCGCTGACTAACACCAGTTTACACACCAGTGGACTGGTATCGAGGATGAATGGTATCGGGGCCTGACCAGAAAAGTAGGCTGGATGAACGATGGAGGGGCACAGCCGCAGTTCAATCAAGAACGCTGAAGATTGTGAGTGATAACTTCCTATCACAGGAACAGCTGAGTGCAGGGAGGTCGACCAGCGGGGTCTGCTTCAGGGATGATATTTGATGAACTGCCCCACAGTTCTGAGATGCATTTTGAGGATGGGCTCTTATCTTTTGGGAGTGAAGTAGCAGAGCAGCAGTGGTTTGAAGTATTGGTATATGTTGACTGTAGTAAACAAACATATTATCAAAAAGCATGATCCAAACATGTCCTCTGAGAATTATGTTCCTGTTATGCTAATTTGCAGAAGCAAATATGTTACTATAAGAAAATTTGCTGCCAAAATAAAGTTTTATGTCAAATTCAGACACAGATTGAGATCTCGGTTCGATTTTTATAAAGTTGACAGGACAAGACGGGATGTGTAACAACTCCAACCCCAATCTTTCCCGAACCGTAACAGCTTGGCTGAATGTTGCCTAAACTTAACCACACATGGGACTCAGGATGCTATTGTCCTGAGCTTTGGACCCCAACAATCTCCTTACAGCTTGGTGTGGTACAAACATGTAGCACTTCCTTTTTTTTGGATTTGGAGCTTCGTCCACAAACACAAAGACAAATATGTTGATTTGATCATGACTATGATTTTTGGAGATGGCCTAAATTCTGTGCAGGAATATTAAGGCTCTTAACAGGGATGCATTGTGCAAGATTTCAAGGGAATCGGAGTCCTTACCACTGCTCTGAGTTGATATTTGAATACATTAATTTGCACTCCTATATTTGCATGATGTGTTATGGCAGTTTGTATCAACAAGAATAATTTAGAGTCACAGAGAAACTGTATGTGGCATTTAAAAAAATCACTAATGAATAACTCAATGGAGCCTCATTCAAATGTCGAATGTACCAAATGTTACAAAACATTTATAGAAGCATTGGGGAGAATATTGCATTCCAAAAAAATCTGTTTAGCCATAGCTGACACTGGACATGTTTCATGGCGATCCAGGGAAAAATACAACTTTGCTGCAGTGCGTCAGAGTTCAGGTGCCAACTTAAAGCGCTTTGTAATTGGACTTTGTGGCAGTATTGAATCTGGAGATTCACCAAAAACTAATCAGTTGTTCTCTGGCCTAACTTTCCCCCAAATGTCACTGAAATCTGTCAGCAAATGTATGCTGCACACTGACCAACACACAAAAGGTGAACATTTTCCTCACATCAGACTATTCGCAAACCATATGCATCAATTTTGTATTTCTGTTTATTTCTGCGAGATGGTGGCTCTGTCAATGTCTGTCTGTCACTGCTACTTAGCTGTTCCCTTCAAGTACCTCAAGAGAAACCAAAATGTGTCACGAAGATTTGTTCAAGCGCACATTTTCTGTTTGAAGCTTGGAACACATCACACGATTTAGAGCCCAATTATAACCCGGTTTTGACCGTGACAATGGGCTTTTCAACGTTGTGGAGAGTCTGCAGAAAAGAGGACGGGTCACCTTGGACAGTCAACGCACATTATCTTTAGAGTGCGTCGGGCTTTTGGATTCAAATCTCGGCCTTTCAATTGAGCCTCGCTTTCAGAGCGGTCGAGATTTGAAACATGTCTTGTTTTGAGGAATGAGATTGGTGCAGATTGGAACGTAATCCTGTAGTTTGAAGTGTTGGACAACTGTAATCTGAGTGCAGTCTGCTTGTCTATGACGGTAATCTACAAAAGCCAGCCTTATGAATATGTGATCAATCTTTCCACCACCACACACGGTTTAAAAGTCTTCTGGCCTGACCAATATTTATCACTTAAATAAATCACTGGGAACAAAGCCGCTGGTGTCTTCAAGAGAGAGGACGATGCAAGTAGTTACTCATAAAGGCACTACTGTAAATGTGAAATGTGTTTCCCTTTCCCTGCTTCTTCTTGGTTTGATGTATTGTACTTTGTGCTTGTCATTTTGAGGGAAAAGTCTTTCCTGAGATTAACGTGAACATGATCAGACAGACATTTGTCGAATGTGGTTGTCTTTTCCTTTTTGTACGCATGTGTCTTGCTTTCTCATATTTTCTTGCTAGATAACAGCTTGGCTGCTAAAAAGGATTTCACTTGCGCACGCTCTCACACACACGCTCACACACACACACAGACGCACGCTCACACACACATACAGAAGCAGGGGGTGCAGAGATGTAATATGTAGTGACATGTTTGAGTGGAGCTCAGAGACAGAGTGAGTGAAGCAGGGAACGTCTTTAATGTAACACCTACTCATCTACATGAGAAACAAACAAGTTGAAGACAACACCACTTCAGACAGGCTTAGACACTGACTCACACAGTGTCACGGACAAGCACACACACATACACACACACACACACACACACTGAAATAATATAAAGGCTGCACTGCCAAAGGAATACACTCCATATTCAGCCATGTTCTCATATGCTTGGTACCAAATATTCACCGAGATAGAGAAGAAAATGTAACGTGACCTTTCCTGCATTGGGAATTCAGAAAATACCACGAGCAGAAGATGATATAAATCCGGTGCATTGTTAACCTCTGCAGAACATGCAAACACAATACCTTACCCATCACTTTCAAATGACAAACTGAAAGAAGAAAATGTTAATAGCTTTGTGAAGTCGCTGTGCAGTTAATTAAATGCCAAAAACATGAGACTCGAAAAACTTGTCGTTTGCAACCTCTGACCCATCATAGATTTGTGTGGCGTTGTACGTGGACGTGTGTGTTGTTCAGGTTACTAATTACAGAGCGCCGCTCTGCATGGAAGGAGCTGTTGTTCAGAGTGAATGGAGGCGCAGCTATCAGGAGAGAGTCAATGAGAAGGCACAGGCTATAAAGACGGTGGCCGTGATAAGAACAGGTTGCTAGGCACTCTTTTTGTTTTCTCCCCTCACCCTTTCTCCTTCCGCCGGAGCTGACTTTATCCAAGACGAGCCGGTTCATGTGTCTCGAGGATGATGGGATAGCTTCTGGAGGGCAAAAAAAGTCAAACTACTTGACTACGAAGACACACTGGGGCCAAAGGTTTAAGTATAGGTGCTAAACTTTATGCCCTAAGGGGAGATTTGTCTTGCAGCCACGTAAAACACAAAACACAATAAATACACGACACATATGTTATAACTCTGTCATGCTGTTCATTCTGCACACATGACATCTATTGCACTGCTGTCCATCCTGGGAGAGGGATCCCTCCTCTGTTGCTCTCCCACAGGTCTCTCCCTCTTTTCTCCCCGTTAAAGGGGTTTTTGGGGGAGTTCCTCCTGTTCCGATGTGAGGGTCCCAGGACAGAGGATGTCACATGTGTACAGATTGTAAAGCCCTCTGAGGCTAATTTGTAATTTGTGATTTTGGGCTATACGAAAATAAATTGAATTGAATTGAAATATTTAGAAACGACAGCAGCACATACATACACAAACTGGCAGTAACAAAATATAAATAGTTGACAGCCTGGCGTACATCCAACCATTTATCATCCCGTCTGATCATAAATGGTTAAAACAAGCTCATCATCATTATCACCAATTTTATATGGGCGACAGATCCTCAGCTGAGTTATGACAACATGAGGTCAAATATTTTTCTCCAGCATGTTCGACCTTTGGTACACTGAATCTCCGTCCAGAGGGGAGAATCTCAAGCTCTCCGTATACAGAGCATGAAGCGGAGACTGTAAAATAACTCAAACCTTTGAAATAGCTCTTTTTTTTAGAAGATTAGGCAGAAGTTAGCTGAAGAAGTTAAGTTAGATAAACGATCCGAAAGCTATGTGGTGCAGCCCATCCTGTGCCAAACCAAGGTAGAATTTCAGTCGATCAAGATCTTCTTTGGTAGACTACAGCCCTCGTGGTGATAACGTGCTCGAAGTTACATGTCAACTCATGACAAACACGAGGATGACACATGATGACGGCCAATGGGTGATCGATACGTTGTCTCTCCATATCGGCACATACTATCTCTGCAACAGATCCTTCAATGGTTGAAGGAAACTCTACAACAGCTGCTTACACCTTTTGAAATGGCTGCAGACACTTTCTCAGTTTTATTTCCTCCTGTCATTATCACAGGGATTGGACCTTAAGTGGCTGCTCCCACACCCCGCTTCCTAAAGTAGTTACACATTGGGGGAGGGAAGACTTTGTATGCAGCTTGAAGATGGAAGCATTTAATCTTTTTCAACAGCTGGAGAGAATGTGAATGAGCCGCAGTCTGTTTTTAAAGCTCCTCCTGCCGTTTTTCAAATGGCTGTCTGATCTGCACAGGACGTATGAAATGTAAACTCGGTATTCGTGTTTTACTTGTATGTATAAATACATACGTGTTTGTATGTAAAATGGGGAAGTTGACTGTGTGTGTGTATGTGTGTGTGTGTGTGTGTGTGTGTAATTGGTGATTCTGACCAGTTTGCTGGATCATTCAACGCCAAAACAACTGTAACGGACGGCTGAACAAACCCATTACTCTGGCTCAGTGCTTCTGACTCACACACACACACACACACACACACACTCAAGACTCAACTACCACATGACCTGCTTTACACTCCATGGGAAAAGGGCAGGCAAAGAAAGAAGTGGTGGGGTGGAATAAAGAAAAGTTGAAATGGATAGTTGGGGGAAGTACATGGAGGAAATCTGTGGCATTGTATTAAATAAGAGCAGGAGGAATTAATTAATTCTATCAACTGCGTTTACCAGAGGGGTGCAATAGAACATTTCCAATCAATTTCCCGACACACAATCAAAAGCACCACTATCTAACCTGTACTATCATCTACATGTGCGTGTGTGTGTGTGTGTGTGTTTGTTGGGAAGGTGTGGGCATTAAATTGAGCGATGGAGTGTGCTCATTGATTTCCACAGTAAAGGAAAAGTAATCTTCTCTGGGCTGGGTTCAATTCGTGTGTGTGTGTCCCTTTTCTGTGTGTGTGTGTGTGTGTGTGTGTGTCAGGATCGCTCTGTGATTGAAACAGTGTTCAGAAAACAGTATTAGAGATTTTATAGGCCTCTCCTCATACATATATCACTCCCAAATCAGTTGATATCCGATCCTAATTGCAGCAATAAAACAGGAACAATGCCTGTTCCATCCTCACATGCTTTTATTTGCGAGGATGTGGAAGGTCTCAGGTCAGGTTCGCCTCTACAGCTCTAAATTGCTTTCCAGCGAACTGGTACATGACATTTTTCAACCGGCAGAAAGGAGAAATATGCTCTTTGCCTCACAGAGCAAGTCGTACTGTATGGGCGAATAAAGCATCAGAGGCGTGTAAGATTTATAATGCACTGCCTGAAATTGAGGGACCTTTTAATATGAAAAGGATTCTAAAAACACGTTTTTTCTTTTAACAATATGAACACTTGCACCATCCTCACAGCCTCTGCCCCTGACAAACAAAAGGTATTGTGGATATTTAGATGTCCCTTTATCATTGTAGTCCATCCTAATGCTTTGTTGTTTAACACATCCCAATGGGAAGAAAGAAATCTTTTTTTTTATCAGTAATGGTCAATTCCAGAGATGCATAGAGGACCTTAGCGATGAAACATAACCACGGTTAATTCAATATAATCTTCTCCAAGTGTGATTTATCCGTTTGCCAATAGTGCAGACAGACACTCCGTCTGGAGATATTTATCTTATTGATTTAACAGCATTTTGTTTTTATAATGTATCATTCATTAGAAGACTGATGTTGTTTGGACACATGAAAACATATAAATCTCCCAATAATGGATAGCGGTGATGGGTTAGGTGATAAACAGTCTACGTGTGTGTGTGTGTGTGTGTGCGTGTGTGTCAGTGTGTGATAAGGAGGAAAGACATATCAAGACAAACTCTTGAGCAGTAAATGATAACCAGTAGATAAGTAATTAGTAGCATGCAGTCTTCATGCTTACACTTAGCCTTGGCCCCTAGACTTTACATTTATAATGTCTTATCGATAAATATTACTTATCTAGGCTCTGGGAGGAGTTTATGAATTTAAGACCTCCATGGATTCAAAACGCATTATATAAATGGTAATAATTAAACCTCAAGGTGTCATGTCCACTGTTTTATGGATGCGTCTTGTATAATGGTGGTCTATGGGGAAACATCTTTTTTAGGCCGCAGGGGGATTTTGCGACTGCAATATCTTAAGTGGCCACTGAAAAACGAAATTGTAGCAAGGCTGAGTGATGGCACGGCATCCAGCTCTCTTAATTCATCACGAGTGAAGCATTTAGCAGCTAAAGAGACAGATATTTCCAGCTGGCAGAGACCAAACACAGAGCTGAAAGGAGAGTAAATACAACACACCTCTAAAGCCTTGACAGCACACTCATATAGGACGAGTAGACTTATTTTGCTATAGAAGCCTGAATAATGGCCATCGTGAGCGCGAGTGGCACTTCTCCCGCTTCTCACAGCAATTTCGGCTGCCTGTTTTATAAAGTCCGACATGCACAAGCATTGAATAACAGAGCGTTAGAGGAATACTTCATCCACAAAATAACCGTTTGCATATCAATTACTCACCGCGTATTACCTTGAATTCTTGAAGAAAACGTTTCTCGCATGTCTCCTCAGCGAACGGAGAACACGAACTGAATATATCCTTGTACGTGCTGCGAGTCTAGACAGCATACTGATATGTTGGTCGTTGCAGAATTGTTTTTAAATTTCAATTAAAATATTTCAAAGATGTAAACCATCAATTCACACTTAAGGATGAATTCCTATGAATTTCTATAAACTGGTGTATTCAAAATTTTGCAAAACTAGCCCTGAATAGTAAAACACGTCACAAACTCTAACTAATGTCGCGGTGAGAAACTTATCAGCCGCAGCCTCCGTATCAGCGTAGTGCAGAGCGGCGACGGTAGACATTAATCCACTATATCTTTACATAGAAAATAGTTGTTTGCTGCTGTATTAATGCTCTGAATATTGTATTTAGCGCCTTCAATTTTGGACCCCATTTACTTCAATTCATTGAGGATTTACTCTGTTTTCGGATTCTCTATTCACTGTGGAATCATACAAGAAATGCACTTTATTAATGTAGCTCGAGAATGACAGCAAAGGGGGGGAGACAGGGGGGGGCCAAGGTTCAGAATTGAACTTGGGCCGCTGCCAAGGACTCGGCTCACAGGGGACGCATGGTGAACTTGAGGTCACTCCGGGAAAAAAGTTTTCTTCAAGATTCAACCGAAGACGCGGTGAGTGATTGATGTGCAGATGTTCATTTTGTGGGTGAAGTATTCCTTTAAGTTGGGTTTCTTGCTCCTGTGTGCTCATGTGCTGCATGGACTATTTAGTTCAGTTATTTATCCATGCAGTAGGCATGGATAAACATATACAGGGAGAGAACGTTGGCCAGTTTATTATTATTATTATTATTATTTTAAACTTAGTTTGTCCCGGCGAGGAAGAGAAAAGAAAAATGTAATACTGATATGATCTGAGAAGATTGACTTCCTCAACTTTAAACGGGCTCTTTCATAGTCTTTCCTAGTTTGTTCAAGTCATAATATGGATCAGATATTACTTAATTAAGATGATAAATTGATTCCGTGATCTCGGAAAGTGGAACAAGAGGTGCGGTTCTCTGTGTGTCGTGAGGACTGTCCGGTTGTTTTGTTGTTGTCCTGGCTCTCCGTCTCCGTCTCAAGCCCCAGGCCACGTTCTCTCCCCTAACACCCCAGATACTGCCATTCTCTACCTGCCCACCTTTTCACATTCCCTCATCAGACCCGCAGTACATATTCAGTACCAGCCTCTTTTCCCTAGTCAGTTGCCTAGTTAATGTCGCTTTGTTGTTTCATACCATTGCTGATATTGTCACTCTGCTTGTCCTATATTAGAATTCTAATGCTCACAAGTGACCAACTTCAACGCTTCTAAAAACGCTTTGGTGGGGATTGGCTGTAAGGATAGACGGTGTTTACACATTGTAAAACACTCTTTGGCATACTTGTGATTTTCGGGCTATACCAAAATGACTTAACTTGGCATGGGCCACACTTTTTTCTTTGTTCATATTGTTATGGCTCTGCTCCAGTGACACCCAGAAGATCTGCAACACAGTCATTTTTATTTTCTAACAAATTTGATGCAGAAGCTCAGTTGAGCATTAGTAGACCAGTAGACTAAGTCAATGATCGGGCCGGATGATGTGTCATTATAATAATTGAAATAATAGCCAAATGTAGAATTACTGTACGACTTCTAATACGAAGATATCTCTGATGCAGCTGCAGTGCAATGACGAGTAATAGGAGGTGCAAATATTTCAATAATCTAAAAGCCTCAGCATTAACATCAGGCTTTGATCCTTTGAGCTTATTGCAAGGCTCACCATTTTCCACAAACTGCAATCACAATAATCACCACAATCACACAGGAAGAAATCCATATTGAGCAGGATGATAGCGTGATGCAACAGAGATGCAGACAAAAAACACGTTTCGAGTAAAACTGGTGATTCTCAACCAGAGAGCTACTGTCCTCTGTTTTTTACATGTATAATCAGTAATGCGGTCTGATCACACAATTACAGCAGATTTCAGCAGTCGTAGTTACCCTTTCAGCCTCACTCTATTGTTGATTACATCTGTTTTGATTAGCCAACTGACAGTTTTACCTGCAGGGGGGAAGCAAGGCCCGGTAGTGATTGCCAATCATACAATCATTGCAGCTATTATGCTATTATAAATCATGCCTATTCTACTGGCATGCACTCTCCTGTGGGTTTGACAGAGAAACTTTCTACTTGCAACAATTTTAGTATTACTACGAACTGCACGCCGGTGAAATGTCAGAAATGCTGTTTTACTTGCCGTGAGTCTTGGCCCTGTTGCGCCAAATTCCATAGAAAACAATGAAAAGCTGCGCACAAGTGATTCAGGAAAAAAAAAAAGCCTCGTCTTTAGCAGGGAAAACATCTTCAGTGATGATGATGATGAAAATGTGTATTTGAATGACTAAACTGGCATTAAGAAATACGTACACAGAAACGCCCTCCAAGAACACCTCAACATCCCCCTTTTTAAAAACATGTTTCCAGTGCCCCCAAAGTTCTCTGAAATCTCCCCGTAGAGAAATGCTGCTGTAACTGGAAAAACAATTAAAGCTCATTTTGTAGAGTGATGTTTTATAGTTACAGTTTCCCCTCATTGATTCCTCGTTTCACCAGGAGCTGTTAGAGTAAATAGTTTAAGGGGGCGGGGGAGCTAAACCATGTAGTATCTTAAGAAGTATTGGTTAGAAAACGTCAAACCTCAATACGTTGTTTTTTTAGATAATATGTCAATTGTGGTATTAGATCTTTCTTTTTTTTCCTTTTCTCCAATGCGCTAAGATAAGTTATTTTTTGTTAGCTTGTTGGCCTATATACTGCAAAATAAATCGATTCAACAGTTTTATACAGTTGATGAACACAGTATGCAGTATGTACTGTATACGTTGTATCCTGTATGAGTCTTTGAGTCGATAGTTGTATAGCAGCTAAAAAGTCTTTGAAAGAAGGTTATATTAGAAGTCATCTCAAATGTGTTTATGACTAAATGTGTACTCATTCAAAGACAGTGTAATGAAATGCTAAATGACTTTAAAACAGTATTTTATTTCATATAAAAGATTGATTTGCTTTGCGGCCAAATATATATATTTTTTAAATCCAGATTTATACAATCAGTGCATCCACAGAAATTACCAGTTGTTTGTGTATATATAATAATATGAATAATATATCTACATTTATTAATTATATATTCTGTTGAAACAAAGTGTTGCCTTTCCAAAATGAGTGAAACCAAACATTGCCTTCCTCCTTTTGCAACTTTTTGTGATGGAGTTCTCTGCTCAGGATTTATCTGTTTGTCACTTTTCTTCACTGTGGTATCATTTGGGGCGGCCGTGGATCATTGGGTAGGGAGGGCCGTAAGGTTGCAGGTTCGATCCTTGGCTGCTACGTGTACGAGCCCACTGCTCCCAACTGGCTAGGGATGGGTTAAATGCTGAGGCTGAATTTCATATATATGTATGATGACGATGATAATAAAGTTTAAGTTTTACTAGAAGTGTGCATGTATAACTATTGTACAACCTATGCAGTTAGAAGTAGTACTGTCTGTGCCACTGAAGACAGTAGATGTTTGTGCTGTAGATGGTGAAAACAGAACTCACTCCGACTGGCTTCATTTTCTCTGCCAATGTAGTTCTCTCTCAGTAGACAAATCTACTAACAAAGGACTAACAACATTGCTTCTCTCCATAATGATCAGTATTCAAAAGTATCAATGCCACAATATAAGGTAAATCCAATCGAGTTGATGATGCTTGAATTTTCATTTAACAAAAAAAGAAGGGCCAATTCTCAGTGGTGACTCAACTTGCAGCAAACTGGAACTGAAAAGGGAACAGTTTATATAGAATTTGTATTTTTTTTTACACCTAATTCATTTCAGACCTTGGAGACAGATAATGAAAATCATTTCTGCAGGCTTGTACAGTAATTTTCCCTGAGTATTGAGCCAGGGGAGTGTAAATAATAGGGAAGCAAAACTTAGAAAGGGCTCGAAGATAAACAACATAGCAAAGACGAAGCTTGTGTGTGAGTGAAGGCCGCGTGTGTGTGTGTGTGTGCGCGCGTGTGTGTGTGTGTGAAGATAAAGGGGGAATATAGAGGTTGCTTAATATGGAAAATGATTTCTTCTTGATGAAACATCACACACAAAAGAGCAAACATTTATCCTTAGCTTGGCGTTTCATCAACCCTGCTTGTCTGTGGAACAGTGAGTGGACACTCAGTGGACATCCTTTTCTCATCAGCCACACATTTTGTTTTCATTCCTGCGGCAGAAAATGTAATGTGAGACCTGCTGCTAATAAAATGCCCAACGCTGGGGACTTTGAAGATCTTAATGGCACAACTCCATAAACGCGTAAAAATTGTCGTCCTGCACCAGCAAACAACAGCACATGCAAGTAATTAATTACCTGGCATGATTGCCCCCCCTCACTCTGTATGCTGCTGTTGCTCTGTGCTGCTAATGTTGTTTATCCTACTGTTTTGTTTTTTTTTGTCGCCATTATGTGTTTGATTCCTGCAACCTAATTTAATTTCCACTGCGGAAAGCTTCCCAACGTCGCTGTCACTTTGTGTGGTAAGAGGTGGTGGCAGCAGCTCTGCTAATTTCCCTCTCTGCGGAAGCTCGAACCTTATGTTTCGTGTCTCGGCATCAACTGCGGTGACATACTCGCACACACCGAGGCAAACGCACAGTCACACATTCATGCACACTTCCCAATAGCCTGAGGACAGCCTGGAGCAACTCCAATTAACAGCAGCGCCCACTAAACAAAAATCGCAAACTCCTCTGTTCTGTACATTTTGTGGGACTTTCAAAAGGGGACACTCTAAATTTGATCCTTTTGGAGGAATATTTGCCCTAAAGCAACATGGCAAAGAACACAGACACACGCACACACACACACACACACACACGCACACACACACACACACACACACATATGGAGGCACACGTCATCACAACACACATCCACGCATAGTGCCACTGGGAGATGTTTCATCTGTATCTTTCCGACGACTTTTTATCTTTATTACCATCGTCATCATTCTAACCTCCGCAGTACTGAACATCTTGCCCTGGAGAGAAAACGCGCATGCATACACACGCATGCAATGGCCCATGTGCAAAGAAAGACAAACACACACACTCACTGTCTAATGAAGGTTGGAGTGTGGGTGGATAAGAAGAGGAATGCTGATAAGGAAGGGATAGAGGGTCGGATGTAGAGACATAATGGATGAAAGGGAAGTCAGAGGGGTGGGAAACAATGGTGGAGCTGCATGGTGCGTTGAGAAAAACATGAAAAGGGCATGAAATGAGTGAGAGAGCAAAAGTAGGAGGAAAGCAATGAAATGGCTGGAAGAGTGACAAAGGAGGGACGAGAGCTTCTGCGGTTAGTTCATCCCAATATTGAAAGTAACACAGCAGGAGAAAATAAGAGAGAGAATGAAATGGCCTTGAGTGGGACCGGTGATATGCACGATGAATAATGGAAGGACAGAAGCTGCATAAGAAATTGAGATGCTAAGAGATCGGGATGACAGGAGGGAGCTGGCGAAAAGACGCATTAAAAGGAGATACAAAATTAAGAAAATACAAAGGGATGGTAACACAAAGGGGTTTGTTGGAAAAGATTCAATTAGATTTACCATAGAAAAGCAGAACAGCCTGACGTGAGTGGGGGATTTAATTATGGTAGGAGTATTATCAAATGGGGCTAGAACTACAAATGCTGCTGTCAGTTCATTTACGTTTTTTGTTACCAATACCTAAATACAATCTTCTTCTTTGAGATGCTGTAGTAGATGTAGTAGGTGTGGGTGCCATTCAACCATAATCTTTGAAATGTTTTCCAACGACTCTGATCGGTATATTCACTTCTTTCTGGGAGTATGATGAGAAGTTAGATATCAATCTCATGTCTGTGTGTCTGTGACTGCGTCATCGCCAGTTTAACAGGCCAATACCATGATTTGTATGATGTTTTTATACATGCTGGATGTACCAGAGAGCATCAGGATGACATATTAAGCTGAACTACAAAGGATCAAGCCCCCTGTAGGTGGGCCCATGTGGGCTGAAATGGCCTTGAGCAAGACACACAGAACTGGTAGCGTCCCCTGCTACCAGGGGGTCACTGCTACCTTTGGATACACAGACTTTCCCTTCTGTGATCAATAATGAATTATGTTACATTAAAATGCGGCATAGGCTATGTTGAAACCGGCAGCTCAAATTGGATTCTTGGCACCCAGACATCTGATAAAAGCAACAATCCACATGGAAATCAGATTTCCCTTATTGACTCTCAAGCACCTATTTTTTCCCCGACTCCCTAACCAGCTCCACTTAAGCTCTAAACATCAGAGCCTTTGGCCCCCGCTGTTTTTCATACGGCAGAGAAAAAGTCTCTTTAAGTTGAACTCTAAACTTCGACTGTGAAATTGACCAGATGTGACAATGCAGATGATTTAATGTGCCTGTATAATGGAGCCTTTTCTGCACTTCCATCAGCAGTTAGAGGGTCCCTGCATGAGAGGTGATGGAACAGAAGCACTTAAGTTAATTAAGAAGCCTTATCTATGGTCCCTGCGCTCAGAAAAAGAGACCCGTTTGAATTGACGATAGCTACGTAATTACCCTTTATCTCCTCGTAGAGAGGTTAGGAGTTCTTTAATGAAGAGCAGTTTTGTTTAAGAGAGAACTGGAATATAAATAGTGGGTGCAGGCATGTGTTTGTGCACGTTTGTGTAAAAGATAGGTGTGTATGTTTGTGATATGAGGGTGACTATTTTAAAAAATTGAATTATTACTCTCTGGTGCGATCATTGTCCTTCAGCTATGAAATGAAATTCAACGTCCTCTTCCAAACCAATCAGTCTCCCTCTCTCTCCCACACGCGCACACACACACGCACACGCACTCGCACAAAGACAAAGACACATTCATGTACATACTTTTCCAAAGCTGCTTATGTGATTTCATGAGCCATCTTACATCAGAGAGGAAGATCAGACAAAAGATTAAGCCAAAGAAATGGAAGCAATACCTCTGAAATGTAATCCTTTTTTTTTTATATTGATGACCAGCTTCAAATTTTGACTGTGTGTGTGTGTGTGTGTGTGTTTGAGTTATTGCCTCACATTTGGAGTGTTTACTCCCGTCTTGGGAAGGGCTCCTCCGTTGGCTTTGCAACACGGTATTTGGCTCTTGCGAAGAAAGCAGACTCATACATTCCAAAGTCCTACCTTGCATCCTCCAGCTCTGGTCCTTTTAATGAGAAAGACAGCTTGTGGCCTGATGAAAGTGGCCTGGCGGTAATTATGAAAAAATCGACTGTTGAATCTGAATCATTTCACTATTTACCAAAACAACAACAACAACAGGGACTTAGTTCTGGTGCCATTAGTGAATGTGCATGCTTTGTATAAGTCGTTATCAGTGAACGATATCACATCAGAGTAACTGACTTCATCCTTCACAGACACACGTCTTCAGCCTGTGGCCTTTAATCACGGTTACCTTCTGCTTTCCTCTCTCACGCCACGGTAGAAAATTGAACTCCTGCTGTTGTGGTGCCCTCATCTCATTTTGCTCACATAATTGTATTAACATGCAATTCATTTTTCCAATGTATATTTCTAATGACGGAACGGATCAAAATGTACTTGCATGGTTGTGCATTCCAAGCTCTGCTTAGTAAAACTAAGTAATGGGCAACGGTGAATTATAACGCAATCATAATGTGTTTAGATGTAATCTTGTAAGATGTAGCTATATATATATATAGCTATATTTGTGTGTGTGTATATATATATATACATATGCATAGCAAGATGAAATAGATATTAGGGAGGAAATGAAGACCTGTTTAACTTACTAACACTAGCTCCAAGCAGCTTATAATACATCAATAAAACTACTAAGGCCAAGGTTGTTTTTAATCAAAGCAAGTATGAAAATACAGTAATTTATTTTATACCACTTACATTTTGTGTTATATGCAAGTAACCACTATAGGCAATAACTAAGTCAAAAGATAACATTTAGAACAGTTTACCCCGACTTCGCGTCTGTTGAACTTATTTGTCGGAACGTTCCGGGACCGTGGCAATAAAATAAGTTCATCTGGAGCCTTGCTGTCTGTTATAGTTCTTAGAATGAATCTCGGGGAATAATTGCTATCTGTACAACAAATCACAGAAATATACCATTAGTACTATTTCAGGCCTCCCTCCAAAGCCACTCCCCCGAAAATATCATAATGAAGTAAACCATCGTTACATCGAGGCCGGAAGAAATGATTGGACGGGCTTATTAGTCCTGCAACAGATACCAGATTTTCTTCTCTTTTTTTGTCATTTCACTCATTGATAAAGAGAATCTTAACAAAAAATATCAAAAAATATTTTTGAGGAAGATTACCAACCTTGGACTTTCACAATTCACCACCAATGCAAAAGGCAGTTTCCGGCAGTGTTGTGCAAAAGGATGAAAATCGTGTGGTTTGGCAGCAGGAAGAATGGAACTTTTGATCCAAGGTATAATTACCAGTAAATGTCACTCTCACATATGTACAGTATGTCCACAGTCGGGCTGCACTCATGCAGACACATAATGCAGCTCTTTAGTGGTTCCGTGATGACAAATATGGATTCGGCTGCTTTAAGTGAAAAGCAGGTTTAAAGTAGGAAGAGAAGTGAAAGATCATGCAGGGAGAGATGGAATAAAATCACATGTGTTCCATTACCACCCTGCTGCTACGTGAAAGTGCAGTTCGTGTCTCCACGGTGCTTTGTCACACGCTGAGAGGCGCAGCATGGTACGCACACACGCTCAATCCACTTTTGTTCAAAGACGTGCTCATCCAGGCTACTTTATGAAACAAGGCTGAGACTGGGCTTTGTAGTGGAGCCAGTTTAGGGATGGTGATGGTCCAGGGGATGATGAAGGTGAATGAGTGTTGGCGGCGGAGTGGACTCTGCAATTGATCATCTCCTCTTTATGATCTTTAAAGAGCAGAACATACGCTCTGTCCTCACTCCTGAGCCATCGCACATTTAGGAAAACAGGGAATTTGAATGTACTTCATGAATTGTGTCCTTTTGATCTCCTCCATTGCCGAACGAAGAAGTTCGCGGAGACATTTCAGGTTTGAGGTTATTGTTTAACAGAGCAGCATCTGTATCAACAGAGATCAATGACATTAACATTCACTGTCCATATTTCTCAGGTTGTCTGTAATTTGTTTTCTTTCACTTCTCTCCCCGCTGCATGTCCAATCAGTCCCTTCTGCTCAGGCACTACAATGCTGCATTTGTTTTTCTGTCACATCACCTGAACAGCAGCTACATAAAGCAATGTTGGTCACTCAGATGTTCAACCCACATGAACAACTTACATACGTACAACTCAAGTACAATCTGATTCATTACAATTCAACTGCACCGCAAATTACAGCCTCCAAAAAGAGCATGAAATTGGAAAAAACACCTGAACGGTTCCAACAGAGACCCCGTTACCGGAGGTAGAAAAGTTAACCAGACATGCCGGATTTAACAAACCAATTAGTCAGTCCTTATTCTTGGAGTTATAGTTGTAAAACAAATACATGGTGTTAAAAAACTTCCCTGCAAATGTATTCTCTGCTTCCATCGCCAGCAGCTGATCTGCTCCAGGCGCATTTTTCTCTGTCGCTCAAACACACAGTCGCTCAACATATTATACTGATCTGATACCAACAACATCATATTTGTTTTGTAAGAGACAAGACCTGAGGGATGAAGACTAAGTGGTCAATTAGGAAAGTGCACACCGGGTTTAATTTTGCATCTACGATAAAGAGCTGCTCCCCTACTTTTCTCTAGGGAGCATCACTGTCTCCCAAGCAGCGGGGGATACAGTCACGAACAAGCAGGGGTTAAATTGAGATGTATTATATGTGTGTGTGTGTGGGGGGGTATTTTTATGTTTGTTAATGCACTCTGGCACCTTATTTACACTGAAAGTACATGTCTTAATCATGAAATATGTATGTATTTTTATAAGTTATGATGTTAAAAGCAAAACTAGTAGATTGTAATTAGTAGTATTGAGTATAAACAATGGTGGAATGTAACAAAGTACACGATACTACAACAAAAACATAAAACATCAGGAATTAGAGGAATATGGAATTATAGATGACAGAACATGGAACTTCAAATTCATTTTTTTAAATTAATTAATAAAAAAAACGATCACATTTTGACATTTTGACATTTTGACATTATCAATGCAAGGGGAGTGAAAAAAAGCCCTACACCAATGGGAGTGTATAATGGTGTGTTTAAACATTTTAATGTCCAACCAGGACTGGAGAAACTCTTAATTACAGTCACACCTCCCCACCTTCTCAGCTCACACTGCTGCTTATTGCTCATAACAGGTTCAATCCCTGCAGGGATAAGTACGAGTAGTACTGTAAACAATAATGTTGAGTCGCCTCTTACCAAATTACTCTGAGTGACTGTAAGTGTCCTCAGTGATGCAGTGAGTAAGTCTAGGGCTTTTATTGTGATAGGTAAGAAGAGAAAATGATTACCTTTCTAAGAACTTTGTACAGGTGCAACTCTTAACCCTCAACCACAGTACTTTAGTGCCATATTTCGCTTAGTTTGCTTTAGATAGATAGATAGATAGATAGATAGAAACTTTATTTATCCCCAGGGGGAAATTAGTTTGTAGCAGCAGCAATTTACAGAGTAAAATATAACTTATAGAATGCACAATATATTCAGTACAATAAAAAAACAAAGCAGATATTGAATTTGAAGGAATAGATTAATAAAAAATAAGATAAATAGAATAAAAAATAGAAATGCACAGTATGTACCATGAATAGAGTGGTATTAACTAGTAACTAAACAACCTGGACAGTAGAGCAAGGATCACCAACAACAAGCAACAACCGTGTAGCGTTGTTGTAGTCATGTGAAGGACGATGATCTGGCCCGAGGTGTTTTATTATAAAGTCTTATTGCAGTGGGCAGGAATGTTTTTCTGAATCTATCCTTGTGACAGCGGAGCTGGATTAGTCTGTTGGAGAAAGTGCTCCGCTGTCCCTGCAGTAGGTGGTGGAGAGGGTGGTCTGGGTTATCCAATATGGACAATAGTTTCTTCAGTGTCCTCCTCTCCACCACCTCTTCCAGATTGTCTTGTTTACAGCCAATGATGGAGCCGGCCTTCTTAACCAGTTTGTTAAGTCTGTTGGTGTCTCTGGCTCCAATGCTGCTCCCCCAGCAGACTACGGCGAAGTAAAGTGCACTGGCCACAACAGACTGGTAGAACATCTCCAACATCTTGCTGCACACGTTGAAGGATCGAAGTTTCCTCAAGAAATAGAGTCGACTGATCCCCTTCTTGTACACAGCGTTGAAGTTGGTCTTCCAGTTCAGTCTGCTGTCGATGGAGACACCCAGGTACTTGTACTCCTCTACCATGTCCACATCCTCTCCCAGAACTCTCAGCGGTTGTGGAGCCGTCGTCTTCCTCCTGAAGTCGACCACCATCTCTCTGGTCTTGGTCACGTTCAGACGCAGGTGATTTCTACCGGCCCACTCCACAAAGTCAACCACTACTGCCCTGTACTCCTCCTCCCGTCCGTCCCTTATACACCCGACCACTGCAGAGTCATCAGAGAACTTCTTTGTCTACGAACCATGGACGGTTGGCATGAGCGCTTGTATTTGCATTGTGCATATGTGAGAAAAGCAGGCCCAGTATGCCAGCAACGAGTGGAAGCAGAGCGCCACTGCTCCCACTGCACACACACACACACACACACACACACACACACACACAGACACACACACACACAGCACCTGCTGGTGCACATTAATGCAACTCCATGAATTCGGCTCTTATCAAAACACTGTCATACTTAAAGTATCGGTACCAATAAAATGGGGTATTAAGAGTTTTGCAATACTTTTCTAGTATACCGTGCGACACTACTCAAAATGTAAATGTTTCCAATGCTTTTAGTTTATTTAACAGTTATCTTGTCTTTATACTGAGCGATACATCCTCACGGAGCCGCTAATGTGGCCGAAGAATCTTAGCTGTTAAATAATTTGTGCACATGAATTACTATTCTTCCTTTTGTTGTAGATTAATAATTTGTACCCTCAAATGTAATATCCTTGTACACCATTAGAGTCTTCAAATGTTGCAAGTATACCTTCTGTGCAAGCTGTTGGCGCAGAGCAGTGCTTCCCAACCTGGAGGTCGAGACTCCGCGATGGGGTCACAAGATAAATTCACGGGGGTCACAAGATGATTAACAAGAAGAGAAAAAAGAGGAAAACATATTTCTGTTACAGAAAATGATGTCTTAACTTTTCTCTTCTGGTAAGCTGAAGAGACACGCTTGGAAAGGGAGGGGTGAGCTCAGGTGTGTTCAGTTGGTTGCATTTTGTCCTACACACTGGACCTTATAAAACGTGTATTCATGCCATTTTTTTGTGCGTGAAAATGCTGCACTTGGCCTCGGAAATGCAAGTCTGCAGTGTTGTAAGCCAAGAGCGACAAGGCAGTGGATCAGTGGTGTGATGAATCAGCTAATCAGAGATCATTAGCTCTTGACAGCTACTCCACAAATCAAAGAGGAACCTCCGCGCACTCAATCTGTTTTTGTTTTCGCAGAACTTGTTAATGTTTCAAAAGTAATGCATACATATGACAGGATGCCTTGAGCAAAGGTAAAAAAGTAAATAAATGCAAATACAGATCACACACACTTAGACTGTGGGGTTAAGGCGGGATGTAACCAGTGTGGCACGCTCACACGCACGAACATGAACTAAAAGCATGCACGGCCGACACACGTAAACAAAGCACAGAGAAGCTGAGAAGATTACAACACATACCGAGGGAGAGCGGCTTCATTCTCTGCCCAGGCATCACTCCACCATATCTTTACAGAGGCCATCGTTGTTTGCTGCTATATTGATGCTCTGAATATAAAACGTAGCACCTTTGACAGGGCGATGTCAGTTTTTTTGAGATGACAAGAAAATATGAATGGAAAGTTGTAAACTTAATCTTGCCTCTCTCTTTCTATACGCCAAGTGTGTAGTTATCAGTGTTTGTTTCTGCTAGTGTGTGTGTGTGTGTGTGTGTGTGTGTGTTACAGCAGAGAGTACGATACTACAAAAAAAGAAGATTGAACAGGGAATGATGTAAACTGATCTCTGTTAGAGGGCTACCTCTCCCTGGAGGCAAGATCATTTCACACGTACTGAAAGTGAACAAACACACACACACACACACACACACACACACACAGAGAGTCGAACACAAAAAGCTTTCATAGCTTCAAACAGAAGATATCCTTAATAGTGTGTGTGTGAGTGCGTACGTGTGTGTGTGTGTGTGTGTGTGTGTGTGTGTGTGTGTGTACGTGTGTACATGTGATACATTAAAAGTACATTTCCATTAAAGAAAAAGAGACAAAAAAGAGAAACTGCTGTTGAAGAAGCCTTAAGATGGACTGGATGTCTATTCAGATATTCAGATATATTGATTTGCATTTCTACTACAAAGAGGGATTTTCAGATTCTTAAATTTAGACTTTTTTTTTCAGAAAGTAAAACTATCTCACGTTTATTTTTTCGCAAGAAAAACAGTAAAGAGGAAAGAAAAATATCCATTTATTTTGTGTTGCAGAACACAAAATAATTGTCTTCATAATCATCTTGTGGTCTTTCAGATGTCTCTTGTGTCAACCCTGTCTTTTTAAGTATATAATATAATAAGTGCTTCAAATTTGAAAATACTTTTTTAATGTCTTTTTTTATCATCTTGTGGAAACGTTTTTCTTTTTACTGCAACTACAATCCTTTTTTATGATCAATTTTTATCGATTTTATTAAATATGCAGAAAGGAACAAACTTTACATAAAGGACATATATGAAAGACTAATATCCCCCCCACAGGACTATCTCAACCCATCCCAACAAAAAGGTATCATGGTACATGTAACTGCTATATGCTAAAGTAAAAAAACAGTAATATGGAAATATCATACAAAATATCATACAAAATATCATAAAAGTGGTACCATTACAACACACTATATACACACCATCATTTCCAGTGTTTTTTCTTATTGATCATATTTTGTTGACAATTGCAGTCCAGTCCTTTGATGGAGAATTTGGCTGCAGCCATTTCTGTGTAATTGCTTTCTTGGTGGCAGCCACGAGGTATTCATCCTGAGTCATGAGTCGGTCTGGGATTTTGTCCAGGTACAATGTGACAAAAGAGCAATCAACTTGTATTCCAGAAAATTGCATTATTTCTTTTACAGTCTCTTGCCAGAATGGAAAAATAAAAAGGCAAGCCAAGAAAATATGAAAAGTGGTCAGCTGTTTTTTTTTAATACCACACTGCCTCCAGCAGTCATCCTGTCCCTGATTACCTCTTTGAGTACATTTCCATTTTGAAGTCACATTATATGGACCTTAGCTTCACATTTACCATTGCAGTCATCTTCAGATGTCTCCAGGCCTCATTCTTTCTCCCATTTCTGTTTGACGTAGACCGTCATGACGTTTTTGTATTCTATTGTGTTATCTTTCATCTTATGCATCAATGGATATATTGACCAATTTTGGTCAATATATCCTATAAGGCCTATAGTGTGATGGACGGCATCTGAAAAGACTGCACGGATTCTTTAGAGAGGAAATGAACACATTAATGCTTAAGCAAACTGCTCGTCCTCTAGTTCCACATCTCTTTTTTCTTCTTCTACCAACAATTTAACTGCATCCCTGTGTAAATGAGTCCCTGATTGGACTATAATAAAAACCGGCTGGGCCTTTGAGCGTCTGAAGATTAGCCTGTAACCTGTTAGGAGAAGAGATGTTAAATGCAAAAAGCAAGTATAAGAAGGGTAAAAGGGAATGAATGATGTATAGTGAGATAAAGAGGTTCCAATTGAATTACTTCTCCACCAGTGCAGCTGAGACCACTCACGCTCGCACACACACTCACACACACACACACAAGGACCTGCACACAAGTCACTTTCCAGCTGCACGTTAAACCTAAATGCTTGTAAAAACCAAAGCCAATCAAATCCCCTCCTGGGTGAGAGGGCAGGTGTTCAGCTGCGGTTGGCAGCTGATTTGGATGTGTGTACTTGTGCATACGTGCGTGCACAAATGTGTGAGAGAAATAAAGTGTGAGGTTGCGTGGGAAATCCACTTCAGCTATCACACAGCTCTGCCCACGCATGGTGATCTTCTAGGGTCAGGTCGTCCTCCGAGCACGGGCTCCGATTGGTTCCCGTGACCTGGCTGTGCCGTGGTAACCCTGCCCCCCTGGGCCCCCCCACCCCCCCCCTCCCCCCCTCCGATACCTATGTGGTCCCTACAATGTCAAGGTGTTTTTTTTTATCTCAAAGTTATGATTAATATAAGTACAAAACACGCACACAAGGTTTCTCTATATCTATGTACATACCTCAAATTAAAAAAACTTTTATAAGAAGATAAATCAGCCCCCTCTTATTTCTAGAGATGAATGGAGGATTGGCTGGCCTGAGGGGGGCAGTGTGGCTCTGTGGTCCACGAGGTAGAGGAGATAAGAGATGAAGTTGTCCCCACATTGTAACTTTTCCTCCATTGTCACTATTCATTGAATAGGACCCATGTGTCACTTTCTCGTCTTTTCTCTTTTGTTTATTGCTGCCTTCAAGGTCTCATAAGCTCTGTGAAAAGAACAGTGAAAAGAGAGAGATCATGAATGTAACTTGTTTGGGATTCAATGATTTTGGTTAAGAAGAAAGAATAATAAAAAGTTATCAATGACAGAATGAAATGCAAGCGTTAAGTGAATCTAAAAAACATTACACGGTTTAGTAACAAATAATGAAATATGTCCTCATAACCACTGCTTTTTGAGATATTTTCCACGCGCCCATCTCGCATATGTCATGTATCGGCAGCTCCTTGTTGATCTGTACTGTTCACTTTGTTGGGTCTTTGACGTGTGCTCAACTCCCAGCTGATTTATTTCTGACAACTGCAGTGAATGCAGCATGTGTGTGTTTCAGCAGAGCGCGTAGGAGACACGTAGAGGGCAGAAACAGGAGATGTCGGGGGTGACAAGGTGCTGTGATGTGCATTTGTGACCGATGTGCATGTGGATAGCATGTCAGGGGGTGCACATGCACCAGTGACCAGCTCAGCCAGGTGCATGCATGTGCAGTGTAAATATATGTGTCAGTTGGTGTGTGTGTGTGTGTGTGTGTGTGTGTGTGTGTGTGTGTGTGTGTGTGTGTGTGGTGTAACCCTGAAGTCATGACTTCATGCATGACGGTTAAAAAAAAGAGTGCGTACATTCCTCTTTGTCTCTCTCACACACACAGATGCATAACACACATGAAAGGGTTATAACAAACGTACTGTTGTACGTTTGTTTGTCTACCATATTTTATTGTAAATTTGAATATGTGTTCATTGTTTATTGTTATGCACCATTCAACAAGTCAAATTCCTTGTATGTGAACCTATGGTTCTGATTCTGAATACCGCTCTCATGTCTGTGCTGTAAATATGAAGCTTAGCTTAGCTTAGTTTAGCACAAACACTGGAAACAGCTCTCCTGGCCCTGTCCAGTGGTAATGAAATAATTAACGAGCTTAAGAGGAGGTAGTGGGGGGATTTTTGAAACTGTTGGACGGAACCAGGCTAGCTGTTTTGTGCAACGCTAAGCTAACTGACTGCTCACGTTGGCTTCATATACACTGTGCTGACATGAGAGGGTTTTTTTAATCCTCTCAATTCATTCTGCCAGAAAGTGAGAAATGAACGTGGAACTACTCCTTTAAGTGCATAACAAAGACACATTCTCCTCTAACACTGTTTGGAGCCTATCATGGACGTCACCGTATTTAAATGAATAAAAGGGTGTTCGTCTCATTTTCCCCACAGTTTTATGAGCAAAATGGTTCTTTCAAGTAGAGCGTCAACATTTTAGAATTATATTTTAGTGATGACGTCTAATAATGATGTGTTCAGGGTGATCATTTTGTTGGCTGCCTCATTCTTGCAAATAACCGCACTGGACACCGTCGGCTTCTGTTGGCATTCAAATATACATATTGATCAGTCATAAAACTTGACACTTGAGTGTCTCAGAGCTCGTATTGACTGGAGTAAAACAAAAATGAAGCAGTGTCATGAAAGCCTGGCCCGCACAGTAATTAACACTAAGCAAATGAATAGCTGCGAAACGGATGGGCCTGGATCAGCTATTAAAGGTCAAGACGCTGAGGAACTTTCTGTCTGATCCCAGTTATCTCTGTTCTGAATTTAAAAATCCCTTTTTTTAGAAACGCAAACAACCAAACTGTGCTGACCTGACCTGAGAAAAAGTTTTCCTCATTCGTCCTCATCACTAGGGAGACACAGGAAGGATAATTTATTCCTCACACAAGGAGACATTTTATCTTGTGGTATTGAATTGTGTTTCTATTCCGAGGTGATTTTTGATGTTTGTCCTCTGCATGCACCCTACAGAGAGGATAAAGTCAGTAGAGGTATTTTTAAACCACTAAAGGAACTCTTACACGCTTTTGATTATCAGTTTCCACACCTCACACACTTTATATGGTCATCAAGTGTATACACACACACGTGCCATATGTTAGTACTTTCAAATGATTAGATTATCATCACATGAGACAAATGCATATATGGTCGAGAGATGGAATTTTGTAAGAAAAGAAGTAGCTTTGGACGAGGATGAGTGAAGGGCAGCGAAGTAGAGAGAGATGGAACTGAGGAAAAGGAAAGCTTGTGGTGTGCTTCCCTCAGGGCATGGCATCAGTTTTCTGTGACATCTCTGCAACACCGTCCACACCCTGTGGACCGGGAGGGCGGGGACTCGGGGGCTCTTCGGGCATCCCCTTGTACAAGTGGTTGCAGGAGTTTGAACGAGCACAGGCATGCACACAAATAACACGGTTGTTTATGTTTTGCATAATCTCCTTTTACATCAGACCAGTTTCAGTTCTGTTTTGTGTTCCCTTTGTGTTTGCTTTCCTTTCATGTGCTGGTTACGAGCGTGCAGTGGGTCCGCTTGCACAGTGTGATGCTGGATAATTGTATGTGATTACAGGTGCACAGGGAAGATCCCTAGAAGTGCACGCCGCAGCCCTGAGGCCCCGCGGTCAGGCCGGACACACGCGGAGCCGGCCAGCGTGAGACGAGGCGCAGCACCAGTTTGACCGTCCGCTTTGTTGCTGCAGGGATGACACGCGGCAGGAGCTAAGAGATCAAGTGTACACCTACACAAAGAAAGTAAAACCAACAACAAAAAACAAATACATCATACAGGCACAGACTCATCCACTAGCGCCCAGCTTGAGCCTTTTGTTTTGTATTTCTCTCTGCATCCTCTCTGCCAGTCCACACAATGACCATGAAATCATTGGCTATATT
>NW_022280058.1:1789118-1794118 GCF_004355925.1 Anarrhichthys ocellatus | reverse complement strand
AGAATATTTTACCCCGCAGCTAAATAGGTTAAAATGCTGCTTACATTCATACACATAACATGACTGCAATATCTATGACCTGCCTCCACTGGAACAGGACAGAGACCGGAGGAAAGTAAATGAGACAGCTTTATTAGAATTTGGGGCTCAGAAGAACAGCGCCGGGAATTTGAAAGAAGCCAGAAAGAGTTTGAAGAAGAGGAGGTCGGAGGTGACCAGACAGGGGCATCATTATATTTAGAGCCTGGTAATATATTCCTTTAAAAAAAATTTAAAAAAATACCTCACACAAACTCAAGGGCACCACACAAAGTGTGACAGAAGGCTTTTTAAAAAAGAATCATTGAAACAAATGAAAGTAACTCTGTAAAAGAGACAAAAGCCATAGTTGTGTGTGAGCAAGAGATTGTGAAAAAGGTGATGGTATCATAGCAACTGGCAGACGTCCAAATGTTTAGGAGCAGTCGTTCGCCGTCTGCAAACGCGTTGCTGCGTGTCCGGTGTGGAGATAGGTGGATGTGACTGAGGGGCCCACAAGGAGGCCAAGATCCAAAGGTATAGACCACTGGGGGGGCTGAACAGGGGAGCCAGGTGTGCCGTTCCTGAATGGTTCGCACCTTGAGGAAAATAATGTGAGAGGAAATGCAGAGTTTGACAGTGGAGTTGTTGCAGAGTTTTTTTGGTATTGCGCAGTCAGGCTAAATATGGTGAAGACCCGAGCAATATGACGGCTGACGTATAGAAAGCAATTATTAAAGGTCTTGCCGGTGCCGCTACACCGAATTCTCGGTTACATTTGTGACAGAAATACGGATGAGTGACAAAACCAAACGTAATGTTAAGGTGTTTAGTCACCCCAAGCTGTCAGAACAGCTTCAATACTCCACGGCATAGTTTATACAAGGAACTTTACTGGAGGGATGAACAACATCCTTCCAAAAGATCACTCCAAATCACCCATAGGGTGAGAATCATATTGATCAAACTATATGCAAATGAATAATGACTAACAGCCAATTTGGGAGTAAATCGCTGTTCACTGAGTGTTTATAATAAGACACATTCATCAAGCGAATAGGTACAGCACATGATCACATGATTAGTCACATGTATACCCAGAGCATATAATATAATAACAACTAAGACATTTCCTGAAATGTTCAAACCAAATGCTTGGTGTACTACAACAGTATCTCTAGGAGTTTATATTAATTATTCTTAAGTTTTTGACTTTTACTTTTACTTACTCTTACATTTAACTTTTAGCAGTTGAATAAATGTGTTTTGGGGATTGAGAAGGCCATAGCATATGATTCTCACGAGGCTTTTTTTAAAATGTCTTTCTACTCTGATTGATGCCTTTCCCATTAATTTCTACACATTATAATATAGTTCTAATAGCAATTTGGAACGAGAAGATATATGTTGGTGTTTTAATGTGGAATCCAGAGCAATCTTTGAAGTTTGGCCCTGCAGACTGAGTGGCAACTACTTTTCATGGAAACTATAGTTACATCATAGCCTCTTTAATTCCTGGAAACAGAAAGCATGAAGCCAGTTGCCAAATGAGCCTGGATGGAAAGATAAATGGCAGAACTGGTGTGAAGGTGCTTGAGGAGAACGTGTTGGCGACAGACAGTGTGGGGAGACTATTTGGCCACTCAGGGGATGGAAAATCTGCCTCTGAGGATTTATTGAGGCAATAAAAGATAAGGTCACTGTGTTGTAGGCTTTAATATTAATGTGCCATTTAATGACCCTTACCATGGAAGAAACTAGGTTATCAGTAGAAGGCTACTAAGATATAGCTGCAGGCAGGTTTTTTGTAATGCAGCATGTGTGTGTAGCTGGACCACCAGTGGTGCATCAGAGAGTTCCTCTTCAGGAACATAATAAAGTGAAAGTTCTTTGAAGTGAGTAAAGGGGAAAAAACAGGCTATATTCTTCTCATCGTTGCCTCTTACTGCCTCCTTTGACACACAAATGATCTATTAAATAATATACAGTAACAAAATGAACAACGCGAAGTCCATTAATACTTTAAACGCTGCTTATCAATTTGAAATTAGAGAGAAATTGGTAATAAACTTCTTCCGGACACTTTTCTCCGTGTGGGGGGTGTTGGGGGCGCCGTCCGTCACGCTCTCAGTGCTGGCATGGCCTCCCACCCCCTTAGTTCGGGCTGACCAATAGGAACCACGGGAGCACTCAAGTCGACCAATCAGCAACAAGGGATGATAGTGAATGGAAGTTTAGTTTTTGAGTTTGGGATAGCAAGCTCGGGGGAGAGCCGTTAACGGAGAGACTGAGCGACAAAATCGGGATATTAGTGGAAAAAGTAAATCAACACTCTTAAATAGTGACTGTTTGCTTTCTCGGAAGACTGAAAACGCAGCTGAGTCAGGCTAAACAAGAGCCCTCTCTCTCCGCTGAGTGTGGTCGAGGAGGGTGGCAGGTGTTCAGCCGAGGGAGACGCATCGCCTCAGTCGGCTCCCCCAAGCCTCGATAGGGTGCCCGGAGACGGAGGGAAAAAACAGGCTAAAACGCTGAAACGTTAACCTTAAACCACCGTGAGTATGAAGGGAGAACAATGTAACGTTTTTGAAGTAAACGTTTCTGGTTTCCCCCCCCGGCTGGACTGTCGTGGAGGACCACTGAAGACTGGATGAAAAAAAGAAGAAGCGGAACGCTCCAGTGTCGCAGTAGCAGCAGTGAGAGTAACAGTGTATCGTTTTCTTTCCCACTTCAAAGCGACTGTTACTTTGTGGCTTCAACTAACTCCTCTTCGCCGTTGCATGCACATTCAAGGGAAGAAAAAGAAACAAAACTCAGTTGTTGCAGAAAAACTTGTAATGCGCTTATGTTTCTTTTTTTGTTTAATGCTAACCTGTTGTGTCATTGTGCCGCGTAACACGATACCCGGAGCATTACGGAGAGTTAGCCTATCTGGTATCCGAGGGCAGAGTGCCTCTTCTGGGAGAGTGCTGGATCATTTCGACCCGCGACGACTTGGGATAACAGTTAACGTTCATTTTGGATTTCTTACTTTAGATAACAGGCTGCACGCTTCTCCATCACCACACTTTGAGGGGGAAAAAGACTCGGTCTAGTTGGTTTGCGTAAAAAAAGAAGAGAGAATCAATTAATGGAAGTACGTGCTGTATTGCCTCTCTGTTAACACGACCACTCTCTAAACAGTTAAATGATCCGCGGGACAAATCCCCCTGAGAAGACATCAAAACAAGCGCGGATTTGAGGTCGATATCAGAGAATAAGCCGATAAGTCTAAAATACACTCAAATGTATTAATTCCTCGCTTTGGATCAATCCAAATTAAAATGAGGTATCGCAGGACGCAGAAACACACGGACTCCGCCACAGCAGACAGAGATTACCGTGCCGTTACACCGTAAAGCCAGACACTAAGTGAGGGAAAGTCTTTCTGCTGGTGAGGCGAAACCCCCTTCCTCTATTTTTTCTCTCCCGCTGCCTGCTGAGTTTTGCACACCGGAGCTGGCGAGTCGGAGAGCGGGGGAGCTTGTCGGCAGTGACGGTGGTGAACTCCCGGAGCTCTTGAGCGTCACTTCACCGGGAGGCAGCGGAGCCGAAGCCCGTTCCTCTTCTTGCTCGGACTTATTCTCGTCCGAGAGAGTTGCATCAGCAGCAAAGCACAAGCGGACACGGACGTTGTTGGTCCCGTCTCCCGCCTTGATGAAACCGGGAATTTGCAGTCCTGAGGGGTCCCCGGAGTGCGCGGAGGGACCCGCGGCAAGGAGCCGACAGAAGACGATGGAGACCGTGACGGCCCGGAGCCGGAGCCGGTGTCCGCCTCTTTTTCTGCTGCTCCTTCTCGGAAGCAGCTGCCACATGTTGCACGGACAAGGTAAGAGCTGCATTCCCAGAAGTCCTGGGTTCAAATGTCACCTGATGCACTAAACATAGCTACATTATGTTGATAATTAGATCCATTCACACTGTAGGTGTTAGGGCGACATGTTTACAAAGTGTATTGCATGAAAACACTTGACAGACTCATTTGTCACTTGCACCATGGTGAACAGGGGGAAAGTGAGATGATGCCTCCTCAACGGGAAACAAGGGTGTGATTTATTAGACCAAGGAGAACAGTGTGCCTGTTAGTTGGGATGTGTCCCTGCAGGAGGGTAACACAGAGGGGGTTATGGGGCCAACAACAAGGGTTCACTGTTACTGAAGTCAGGCTTATTGTTTGTGGGGGAGGTATACCTACTGAATGTGTAAATGATTTGTTATTGTTGTGACGCATGGATTGTAGGGTCATGATTGTAGGATTAAGGTATTGAGGATTTGTATGGGAGGGGTGTTATAGTTTCCAAGCATCGATAATCCCCCTCTTAGTCAATGACCTGCTTAACTACAGCATATTCATTGTGTATGCATTTAAGTTGTGCTGGCAGGTGTCCAGATTAGTGCCTGATTTGTTGTTGCAGAAGGTTTAGTGTTTGGACTAGTTGTTGAATACAGCATCAGGAACTGCCTGGGGAAATTGTGCGTTGCCATGTTTTTTCTTCTTCTTCTTTTCCAGCTATAGAGAGAGTGATGGCGAGAAACTGTGGATATTTGTGTGTTTTTGTGTGCATGCACCTCGTGGGATCGAGCCAGAAAACCAAAGCACAGAAAAGGTCAGGCTGGTGTCAGCACACCGCTTTCTCTGGGTCACAGATGGCGTGGTGGGCTCAATGTAAGGCTGAGACTTGGGGGTTATGTGGAGGAGGGGTCTTAGGAATGTCTGTGCATATATATGTGTGTGTGTGTGTGTGTGTGTGTGTGTGTGTGTGTTAGAGGTGGGGGTGAGCTATTTGTGAGCGTGTGGAGAATGTGTGTGCCGCTTAAGTGTAGGAAGATAGAGGAGGGAAAGAAAGTGAGAAGGAGGGAGGCAGTGTGGCGAAGAGGACAAGGAGGGAGAGGGGAGTGGCAAGGAAGGCGGGTGAGAATATGAAATGGTGTGTGAGTGTGGGGGG
>NW_022280058.1:1771417-1779118 GCF_004355925.1 Anarrhichthys ocellatus | reverse complement strand
GTGTGTGTGTGTGTGTGTGTGTGTGTGTGTGTGTGTGTGTGTGTGTGGATTGAATCATCCCTCACAGGAATCCACTATATCTTGTGAATGTGGGAGTAGAGCGAGAGAAAGGCAAACAAATAGAAATAAAATGAAAGCATTCAAGCGAAAGAGAAAAATGAATTATCTTGTTTGTCTGTTGATGCAAACCATTCAGTAGCAGCCTGTGCTGTGCCGCTGTCGAGTTTGTGAGCACATCAGGACTCACACACACAAAGATACAAACACTCTCATACTCTAAGTCGTCTTGAGTTATATTTCAACCCGGTGGCTCAGCTGTGTTTTTACTACCGTGGTTGTTTGACTCAGCAGAACGCTCATCACAGGCAACAATGGCGCTCAGTGTTTGGTGTGGCTTTCAACCCGTCACCACATCACTCCACTGGACCTGACATTTATCTCTCAAATGCTTCTGTGTGTATTTGTGTGTCTGCAATACAAACTAGCAATAGAAGAAATGATGAAATCATCATCATCACAGAGGGGAATTATCAGTATTAAATTACACACACACCACGTATTTATAAAATGTATATTTATGTTTAGTTTCTTCTATTTGTATTCGTTGGTGTGTTGTAGTTTGATGATGCAGAAGTACGCTTTACTTCCAGTGTAGTAATTGGTGAGTAAAACTACATTTGTCATGCAGACTCTCTTTAGATTACACCATGCATCTTGTGCCGCTTTCACGTGACAGCGAATAACATCTTTAATGAATTTTACATTTTTAATTATCCTTTCTTATGGAAGAGGATGGGACATTTATCAAATCGAGGACTTTTGAGACAAAAAGAGTCGTAAACGAGCGTAAATGATGATTCTGCGTTTTTTTCCCCCCCTGAGAATGACTTTGTTCCTCAGTAGCAGCGTGCAGAGCCAGGTTGATGTTATCGACGCTGCTGAACCGTGCAGTCCATCAAATGTTTATAGAGGAGTCAATTTCATTATAGGGACGATTATTAGCCCAAAATCCACTGTGTTCTGTAAAGAGTTTACAGCCTCACAAAAACATTTCTAAACAAGCTGTAATTGAGTACCTATGGCAGCACATTGAAGAGGTTGTGATGGGATGTCGACAGTTATATTTTAATATACATCAAGTTACTGTAGTTGTTGCCAAATGCACTTTGCTTCTAATATTACTTCACATGAATTGGGAGTTTGATGTCTTTTGAAGTGTGGTCCCTTGAAGGCATATTTGTGGTCCCGTGTGTCCACATCTGGGCTGCTGCACAGCACAGTGATGTTCCGGGATAGTCTTTGTGACTCCCTTTTTTGTTCCTCTCAGAAACTGGCCTCCACTCTCCGCTGGGCCAATTAAACTCTGCTCTGCTCTTCATAAAGGGGAAGAGAGGAGCAGATGTGATTGGTCCTTAACATCGTCCACACTGCGCCTGCAGTGTCATGGTTGTGCTTCCACTCCTGGTCACTGTAATTGTGAAAAACATACTTTGTGACGCTTTGGGGCTGAATTGATTTAATGTGAGGAGTTTTGATATGCTGAAGTGTGTGCAGTATAGCTCCGGGCCTACAACAGATGAAGGTGCCCAGTTAGTCGGGTTTAACACTTCTTAAAGGGGAGTATTGACTCATGTTGGAACCCACGATGAGACTGTATTGGTTTTTTGGACAGTACTTGAGATAAGGCGATGTGGGAGAACACACACGTAATCAATCACACGGTAAAACATTCATTCCCTGCACGAGAAGAGACACAGAAGAGAGATTATCGGCTACAGTAATTGATATTTTCCTCAGGAAAACCTGTGATTGATATGTTTAAAGTTACATTTTGCCCTCAGCGCCTGAGCGATGTTGTGTGGCTCTCAATAGGACGACCCGGCCTGTCCTCCTGTCCTCCAGTCCTCCTGACGTGACTTTCTTCAAGTGAAGCCGTGAGGACTGTTCACCTCCACCACAGCACCGGGCTCGGCTCGGCTCGGCTCGGCTCTTCGTCCTGCATTCATGGACAGCCGCCCACCTGCTCAGCGTTTTTGAGAGCCAATTTGTACCAATCTATGGTGAATGTGTCACGCGTGGACAAAACAAGGTCTGACTTGCCCAGCGAAACCACAAATCCTCATGCGGCCCGTGTAACACTGGTATTCCAACAGCAATCTATAATAGTTCTCTGTAATAATATGATAGCGTTCACTGAAAGGCAGCGTGTTAGTTTTACTCCAATAATCCACTGTTCTAAATGTCAGTACATGGCTCGAGGCAAACATTATGTTGATTACTGCTACCATCATTTCCAAACAGCTCCTCGTGCCTGGCAAACACACCTTGAATGGCCTCTATGAATGTGTGTGTGTGTATGTGTTTGGACTTGGGATTTACGGGGATTCTTGGCAAAAACTACTTTATTATGTGCTTTCAGAGTTACTTTATCTGACATAGTGGCTCATCAAGGTGTGTGTGTATGTGTGTGGCTTATGTATCTGAGCGTTGTTGTGCATCAGGTGTGTGGATAATTGCTGTTTGTGTATGTGAATCGGCTTTTAAACCGCCTGCTTTCAACATGCTTAACACACAAATCACTGCTGCAAGAGTCCCTCAATCCTCCACACCCCCCCACACCCCTCTATTCTCCCCTCCTGTCCATTGCCTGTCTAAATCTAATTAGCTTGCATCATGGATGTGTAAGGCTTGTATAATGACACAGCTGGCCCTTTCTCTCAGTACACACAGACACACACTCACACAGCAGACGTACGACACGTATATTGTGATGACTGAATGGAGCGAGGGAGGTGCAGGACGTGCTTTTAGTTTATGTGCGTGTTGGTGAAGGAACAATACTGTATTTAATACATGCTCAGTTTATTTGTCGGCATCCTCATATTTCCCCCGACACAATGAGAAACATATTGAGCTAATGTATCCCAAAAAATGAAGATCATTTATGAATAAGCCAACTGTGGGCACAAGCAGATTACAGCAGCTATCAAAGTTATACAGATGGAAACAAACAACACACACACACACACACAACAAAATGTACGCACATATGAGTTTATGAGTACTGTATATGGATCCACTTGGATGGAGAAAAACAGTTTTATTCTTCAGTTTTTCAATTTTCTGCTGCACAATTCTGCTGAAACAATGAAATGCATTGTGTTGAACAGACGCTTATAAAGGCAGAGACACACGCACACACACAAACCAGAAGCAGATTTATGTGCTGACTGAATAGCAAGACACGGGTTTAAGTGGTCAGTGGTTTTTCTCATGTTGGCACAATCGTAACAGTATTCATTTTTAATTTTTCTGTCACAGCACACGGACAGAACACACACCGTGGTACACACTGAAAACTGTGTGTGACGAGCACTACTAGAGAAGGAGTGCACATGAGGTTTACACTCCCAGTAGTTGCCAAAATTTCGAATTTCAAGGAGTTTAGCAAATCCTCTTTCCTGTCCCCTCCCTCTCATGCCCTCTCTCGCCTCGTGGACTGACTGTGTCTTTCCATGCTGTCACCCCTCCCCTCCCCCCCTCCGTGGTGTCACATTACATTCAGTCTGCAGAAACTTTCCTTTTTCATTTCTCCCATCTCTTGCTCTGTCTGTCACACCCCCCCCCCCCCTCTCCTGTGCCCACTTCCCTTTAATCTCACTTCTCCTTGTCCCTTTCTCCCTCCGGCTCCATACAAGGGGAAGGGGGGGTGCTAACCCATCCCAGAGGGGGGATCCACTAACTGCACCCTTTGGCACCAGCTGTCTGTCTGAGGCCTGATGTATGTGTACTCTTGCATGGCTCTGGGTGAAGGTTTTCCCTTGTGTGTGTGTGAGAGATCGAGTGAGTCAGAGGGGAGGGTGTTTGGTGAATGTGGTTTGGTAACTCTATCTTGGACGACATGCAGCTAAAAGCATTAGGTTATAACAACTGCCGGGCCTGGCAGTATCGGACAGGGCTTTGGGCAAGGATGGAAGGACAAATGGGGTGTGGTCCCTTACAGCTCTGTGCGCGTCTGTCTGCGTGTGTGTGTGTGTGTGCGTGTGTGTGTGTGCGTGTGCTAGTAGCACTCTCCATCAACGCCAGTCCCTGTGTGAGCACTTAGTAATTATGGTGGCCCAGAGTTGTTAATTTGTGTAATCAGTGTTTAATTGGCATTGAGGAAAACACATTAATCAGACTAGAATAAGTCTCCGGCTTCTTCATGCAGTCATTCATTTGTCTACTTCAATCACCCAATCACAGGCTGCCGGGGAGCCTGGCACACCAGTTTGCAATCACAGGTTCCACTAAAGCAGAAGGATGGAACCTCGCTGGTCTCACCAGGTCGCCACTTTATGAGTGTTGGTGCGTTATTTCAGCAGTCCACACACTTATTAATAATCTGATGTGGAAGTTTGTTCTTCAACTTCAGGTGTGTGTGTGTGTGTGTGTGAGTGAGAGGTATAAAGGTCTTGAAGCTGTAATGCTCTCCAGTGCACGAGAGCGTTCACATGGGTGGATGTACCCTTTTCGTCGACGTGCGGCACTTTTGTGTCGACACGTGCTGCATCTATAAATGTATCTTATCCTCTGCAGACAGGACGCACACACACACACACACACACACATGAAAGGAGAAGTCGACTGTAAACAGACAGGCTATCAAAGCCGTAAACCCACAGCAGCAGGAACGATGACACATTTCTGTGAGCGGAGAAAAAGCCTCGGCACAACTTTTCTCACTCTGGCTCTTAAACGCTGCTGCTGGCCTACAATCGATATGTTTAACAGCTCTCATCCAAACACAAACACACATCACACACACCGTTATATGCTTAGGATTCTAAAGTCTAAGCTGAGAGTCTGGAGAATTAGGGGATTTTATGTATGGATGAATATAACATAATGCCATCTTACATGGTGTGGAACTTTTCCGTGTCAGTTTCTGTCAATATGATCAATCTTTTTTTCCTTTTTTTGACGTGCAATATGTCTGAAGGTAGTCATTACATTGACGTGTGAATCAATTGCATGAAAACAAAAAAAGCCCATTATGTGTAAAGGCCTTAAAAGAGTAGTTATTAATACTGAACTTCTCTGCCAGGAGAGTGTTGCTTTGATATAATTCAAAGATAGAAACACAGTGAAGCCTAGATTCTAGCACTGTGGTACAAATACTTTACATTTTGGACCGCACCACTGGCATCTGATAGATACAAGCTACACCTGCCACATCAGCGCTGATTGGGGATCTTATGAATGCTCTTCCACTTTAAGAGCTCCTTACGTTCCAAAATCATAGATTGGACAATTCAATTTAAAGTCTTATTGTCAAGCAGAGGAAAAAGGGGATTTTTTTCATACATTTTGGATGTTAGCGATGCAGTTTTACGTGTTTGTTCTCCACCAGCATGATGAACCAATCCCAAGAACACACTGGTTGTTAATATAATAATAATAATTGGATTGAATAGCCTGGTATCTGTACAGCCAGTGTAGCGAAGCTTTTGTCAAACTTTTTAAGGAAACCGCAGAGCCTGTTTTTGAAGCATTTGATGACAAAAAAAAATGAATGGAGTTGAATGATGGGCCTGACAAAGTGGAGTTTTTTTTAATGTGTCTCCAGAGGAGCCGGCGAAGAGACAGGGTAGGATGTACTTACTGCTTTACAATGAGCGCCTGAGACTGAGGTGGAACTCTTTATGCCAGTTTATAATGATGGTATTAGACTGGCACATCCTCGCAGGTGTAACGAACTGCAGCGAACAGTTAAGAGTCACAAGACACGCGACATGACAGGCAATGTAAAGCCTCAACGTCTTCGTCTCAGTAGCTCGAGCAGTCTGCTTGAACCCGGCTTGTTTGTTTGGCTGGATCAGCGTACGATCAGTTATCGTACGATAACCTGGAATCATCAAGAGCACTATTATCTGTGGCGGAGTAAACCGTTTTTAAAAGGGTTTCCGTTTTAATTTAATGGTGGAAGAAGGCCTCTGACTCCGTGACTCCGCACCACGTTGCTTTTGCACAGGATGAGAAATGAAGTTTACGTCTTAACCTAGAGCCTCATCTTCTTGTGTATGTTCGGATTCATCGGCTCTTGCAAACAGACATGATCGCGTTCCTTAGAGGACAGAGTGAAGGCTGAGACTGAGTTACATGTTATATCCTTCTATTAATTGAGAAACTTGAATGTTTTCCACATCCCTTGTTATTGCATGGACTCAGATGATTAGTCGAGCTTCAGCTATGTCCAATTTATTGCTTGTGTGTGTGTGTGTTTTGACCTGCCTATTAGCACCATGCAAGAACCAAAGTGCACTTTTTAATTACAGCGCTCAGATAATTTAGAGAGGAGGGGAGAGAGAGCTCAGGAGGGCGAGAGAGAAAGTGGTGGAGGAGGGTGAGTTTAATCTCACAGTTCGTTTCACCCGGTGCGTTTGGTTTTATACTTCCTTTTAAAGACATAAATCACTGATCATCCTCCAGAAAAGGCAGAGAGGGAGAGTGAGCGACCGCTAGATTAGCAGCAGTAGTTATATAATCAGATTATAAGTACATTAGCCATCTTTTTTCCTCTCTGTGATAAAGAGGTAAAAGGAGTAAATGGAGGCCTCGCAGGCGACCAACCGTAGATATATGCATAAACAAATTGGGTCACGGTGGCACGTGTGTGTGTGTGTGGGTGTGTGGGTGTGTGGTTGTGTCTATGTGTGATTATGCTTCAAGTGAATACATGTTTATGATTGTCTCTTAAGTACATCTGCTCTCAGAGACTTCACAGTGTTTACCAGCTGCTCACAGTTGGAGCATCCATAAGTAAACAAATAACTCATGAATTCATTCATTTAGGCCCATGTATGTCAGGCTATCCAACCCTAATATTATACTGCTGTCTGTGCCGACATGTGTACCCCGCATGTGTGTGTGCGTGTGTGTGTTTGAGTGTTTTTTGCACAAGTTACATCAAGTGTTTACAAGAAAAAGGGAAACTGGATATTTTCTTCTCTCCACTTTTCAAACAAGTCTCGAAGGAACATGTGAATAAAAGGAGGAGTAGAAAACAAGCGAAGAAAGTCAAAGGAAAGTTTCTGGTGTTGGTGAGAAGGAATAAAACATGGAGCACTTTCCTCTGCTTTCCGGGCCAGTAATTCCCTAATAGGAAAGGCAATCATTTCTTGGGATTTTTACTCCAAATTTGCTGGAAAGAAGCATGAAATGAACCTGCAAATCAAAGTGTTGCCCGTTATCCATACGCACAAATTGAAAGTGCAGTTTGTGTCGCTGCATTTGACTTTTTACGAACATCCTCCATTCGGCCCATACGGCATGTTCCACAACGTGTTCTGAGGAAAGAGAGAGAGAGAGAAGTACAAAAGCGGGAATCATTTTAAAGAAAAAACAACTACCGGTACTTTTTTTTTTGTCTTTTTCGTGGCGGAGCGAGGGGGTGACGCAGGAGTCTGGAGAGCTAAAGGCAGAGGGGGAATGTTGCTTTGTGTTGCAATCCAGTGTAGGCTGCAGGACTTTATAAATAGACACGGATATGCATCATTGACTCCGGGCTCTATTCTGGTCTTTTCATGTATGTATGGTTGTGGGTAGAATTTTGATTGTTGCAGAAAAGGTCTATTCTGAGGTTCTGCTTGTGAGCGTGTTAAGTCTCTCTCTCTGTGTGTGTGTGTGTGTGTGTGTGTGTGTGTGTGTGTGTGTGTGTGT
>NW_022280058.1:1764233-1771407 GCF_004355925.1 Anarrhichthys ocellatus | reverse complement strand
GTGTGTGTGTGTGTGTGTGTGTGTGTGTGTGTGTGTGTGTGTGTGTGAGAATGGGGGAAAGGGGAATATCTATGTGAGTGGGTGTCTTCGCACCCTGGCCACATACAGGAGTGTTAAAACCTCTCTGGCAGTGTGTGCAGAGAGCATTTTCACTCCTCTCCCCTCCATGTATCTCCTTCTGCCACTCACTCCATCCTAGAGGACATGTTCTAAGACATTTACACCCTGGTTCTATCCATGTGATATTCCCCCCCCCCCCACCCTTGACGCCTGTTTTCTCCGCCCATTCTTCTGTTCTCTCCTCTCTCGACACGCATTCAGACACAGCCCACACTCCCAGCTCATCCGCCATCCCGGCTCTTCCGCCTCCTCGGCTGTCGAACCCTCCTTCCCTCCTGGGTTCAGGTGTGTCTAATCAATGTCTAAGCTGTTTAATCCCCTCTAGATGCTGGGCTGCCGGGCACGCATGTGTCTGCTAGCGTCTGTGTATGCATGTCTGCCTGATTGTGGTGTCCTTGTAGTTAATGCAGACACAGAATGAAAATAAGGGAAGTGAAGGTAAGAACGCCAGAGGGGTGGAACTGCTGTAATCTCCACTAAGAACCGCTGTGGATGAGTTTGCGTGCACAGTAATTAATTTGCCACCAAGTGTCCCGTGAAAACACAAATGTTTTTTTTCCAGTAGGGGTTCGTAGTTATCCCTTAGATGATTCAAGCCTACACACAAATAGTTTGATCCATAATTCAAAGACATTTGGATGTCATTTACTGGCATTTAATGCAAATTCATCTCAGATTTGATATGATTTGATATCTTTTCCTCCATTTGGTATGTACTGTTTCAGGTTTGAGTGATTTGAAATGAGACCCCATCACATCTTCAAACTTCCTGGTTTGGTGTCAAGCGCTGAATCAGGAAAAGACGAACCAACAATAATTTCAGTGGTAACTTCACCTGTGTGTTGTCTTCCTGGCTTCCTGGTATTTCCAACATATGAGCGCATTTCATGGTTAATAAAGCAGTTCATGGCCTTAAATATGGCCTTCAACCGAAAAGGAGTTGAGAGCCAATATGTTTGGAAATAGCTTTAGCTGCTAGCATTAGTCACACTCGCCTCACATAGACCGCTGCTGCCTGGAACTCCACCGTCACTCCAACAGAGAGCGTGGAGCTCTGCGATGCCACCGGCGTCTTTTATGATGCTACGGCAGGTTTTTGCAGGCTGCTAGTGAAATGTAAAGACTTCAGGCAGCGTTGGACACGTCTTTAATTTGCACCGATGTTTTTGCAGGAAGTGAAAGACTACAAGTAGGCAAATAATTGCCACACAGATAGATCGCTTGTTACAGATACTGTACATTGGTAGTGGTGTGTATGTTTGCTAATAAGTTACAATTAATGTCAGTACCAAAATGCTAAAGATATATTTTAGGTCATTTAGAGATAGTGTTGCCTTTACATAGCTTGGCTACTAGAGAGCACTTACGTATTATTGGTCAAAATTCATAAAAAAAACAATTGTACCATATCAAATTTTTGGTGTTTTTTATATTTGCATGTAAAACAAATCATAGGCCATTATGTCAGTATGTGCTGTTTTAAATCGATATCGTATCAGCCTCAAAAATATAATACCAGCCCCGCAGTAGTTGTGTAGCTTTGTATTTGTGGCTCTTGGGGCGGTTTGCCAATAAGCAACGGTAATCTGAGGAGTTTAGCAGCTAAGCTGTGGGTATTCCTTACGTGGGGCAAAGGATTTGTTTCTGTGCGCTGCAGTGGGCTTGACGATTGACTTATAACATAGTCCTGCCATCAAAACACACCAACTGTGCACATACCTTACTTTTTTTTAGGGGGGGCAATGCCCCAAAACTCAGTAATAACTTCACCCAAAGGGAAAAGAACCCTGTTAATTGCTCCAACAAGGAGGACAGTGTTCAAGGAAATAAATTAAACGTCCACCATTAACGATTAAGTGGTTGTTTTTTTTTGAAGTCTTATGACAGCAGTTAGCTGAAGGCAGGTGGGCTGTTGAGGGTTTCGGGGTCCTTCAGTTCTAATAGCTGAGTTTGTAGTCTACTTAGCCAAGTCAATGACAAGGTCATCCAACGCCTCAACCATCACTTATTCTAATCCCAATGCTTTATGCTGATTTATTAATCTCTCTCACTCCCTATCTGTGTGTGTGTGTCCGTATATGTGTGTGTGTGTGTGTGTGTGTGTGCCCATAGGGCAGAGTACAAGCTCATATGTGCTTAACTCTGGTCTCAGTTCAACTCCACTGGATTAGCTCCTGTCCTCTCCTCTCGTCACCCTTTACTCTTCCTCTCCTCCGGACCAACATTTTCCCTCAGCTGAGGACACATCTGTTCCTGTTGCCCTTCGTATGTATTCATTCACACTTACTGTAGCAAAAAGATTAATTTTTCTCTTCCTCTCCACCAGTCTTTTCCCTCTCTTCCTCTTCCTCCTCTCTCTCCCACTGACATATGGCAGTGTGATATCCACAGCCGCAAGGCTCTAATTTATTTAGCTAACGATCTACACCACCTCCCTGAATAGAGAATGAAGGTCTAGTCCCTCCCTCCCTCCTCCTCTCCCTCTCTCCGTCTGTCCCCCCCACCCCTCTCTTTATGCTGTCTAGCTCTGTCTTCCTGCCTCACCTGTTGTTCCGCACATGTAAACGAGCACACACACACACACACACACACACACACGGTCTTGTTTAATCTAATTAAGCAGGAACATGTTTTCTCAAGCAGGTTGTAAATACTGAGACTGTATTAGTGGAATGAAATTAGGAGCTGCTGCTCTGTGAGATTGTGTGTGTGTGTGTGTGTGTCTACACATATGTTAAGTAAAAAAAAAAAAAAAAAAAAAAAGTATGCATGCACGTCTGCACTTGTGCATGTACTTCCTTTTTTGGTAAGTTGTGTGTGTCAGATGTTAATTGCTACAGAGTTCAGTGCTGGTTGCATGACTGAACTAATGAATCCAACATCATATTAGTGCAGCTTGTCTACAAGAGTGTTAATAAAACGCATGTGTCTGTGTTATTTATGTGTGCGTCTGTGTGTGTTAATGAGTGTGTGTGTGCCGTGCAGTATTTCAGGCTAATAGAGGGGGATCAGACCAGATTTGTGTTTCCTGCCTCTTTGCTTGACTGCTTCCGTCGCAATCTGGCCTCCTGACTCCGTCTCACACATTCTCACCGACACACACTCACACCTTCTCCGGCTCTCCATTTATTCCCTTATTTAAACATGTTGGTGTACAACGGTGATGCACACCTTGCTTCCATTAGAACACGGCTAATTTCCAACTCCTCAGCTCTGCTTGTTTCCAGTCATCCCCCCCCTCCTCCTGGGAATGGTTAGGCCTGCTCAACGAACGGAGGAAGAGGTCAGAGGAAAGTTTTGGGCCTGTCATGAACAGTTGGCTGCCTCTCCTTGTAGGTATAGCAACAGAGCCACCCTTGGCCCGGCTGCTGTGTGTGTGTGTGTGTGTGTGTGTGTGTGTGTGTGTGTGTGGGGAACGGGGATTGGTGGTTCGGGTCAGTTTCGGTCACATCAAATTATAATGGACTACAAATTCCATTAGTTACTATATTCGCCAGATTACTGATGATACTCTTTTGGGAGCTCTTTTAGTGTTATTAAGGTCTGAATTTGAATGAAAGTATGAATGAGTGTATTAGTAAGAAGTAGAGGACTCTCTCTCCTCCTCTCTGTGTGTGTGTGTGTGTGTGTGTGTGTGTCTAAGTAGGCCAGTGTAGCAGTTTAGTTTGAGTCCAGCTCCTAAGAGGCAGCTTAATAAATTGCTTTTTCTCCACATCAAATCAGTGGAGAGATATGTGATTGGGTACTATTTCGTGACTGTGTGTGAGGTGGAGTGTGTGAGATGTGCATGTCTATGTGTGTGTGTGTTGTTTGTGTCAGGTGCCGAATTGAATTGCATTCAGCCTGTTTTAATTCCCTAGACCTAGGAGGGAAAAAAAAATCCACCTCAGAAGGAAGTCAGGTGTATATAAAGCTTTCCTGTTAAAGGTTGAGCTTCTCTCTCTCTCTCTCTCTCTCTCTCTCTCTCCCCTTCTTCTTCATGAACCCCTGTGTAGACGTATGTCTCCTTCCATCATCTGTTTTATTATTATTACCTAATTGCCTTTGAGGGATACTTACTTTCTTACTTCTTTCTTTCCCTCAGTGAGGGCTTCCTGTAGCTACAGTCAGACAGAGCTACTAATTAGCTAAGTGTTGTATTTACTCCCAGTTCAACCTGCAGTCATTTTAATTTGTTTATTTGGACCGGCTAGCATCTGTTTGTTCTGTAGTAAGGAGCGCTGCACATTTCCGCTGCACTAGACGTGCATTTAGTTGATTTGTTTACATCTCAAGTTGCAAATGCGAGGCATATTTGTACCACGTCTTCTAGTGTGTGTTATATCTGTGTGTGTGTGTGTGTGTGTGTGCATCTATCTGCATATCTGAGCTGTAGAGTTCATTAGCTATAACACTGTACTTTATGGTTTGCTCTCCGGATGCGGACGCTTTTATTGGACGACTAATTGGCAGCATAGATAGTCGTGTGTGTGTGTGTGTGTGTTTTAAAGTCTAGGATTTTCATTGTATTACCCCAATGTAGCTGATTGACTCTCACATTCCCGTAACCATTGTTTTTGTTAGCGTGCGTGGTATGGGAGTGCTCCCGGCCGTGTGTTTGTAAGCATGTGGATGTGTGTGTGCCAGTCACAATGTGGGGCAGGCAGTAGCAGATGCAGATCAATGCATCTATTAGCAGTTATATTGATCTAGAGCTCTGTTAAGCCTCCTAAACGCTGATCAAAAAGTCCTCTGATACATTGTGAGCCCATCCTCCCCATCCCCGATTCTTTTACGGTCTCCATCATTCTTCTTACTATTGCTCGGAACTAGGCTGAAATGTGAATCTGGAACCTCCTAATACAGCTTGTATGGTATCACTGCAGGCAGTTGAAATATAGTATCAGCACAATAGGTTTTCCAATCATCCGGTGATACGGGGCATTCATTTCAATTTAGTTCAGACAAGGCTTGTTGCAGCATTGACTGAAAAGTTGCTGAAGTTAATTTGAGTTACAGCAACTACTGGTGTGTACAGTTGTTGGTGTTCTTCCCGGCAAAGGAATTGGATTACAACACACTCGCGCGCGCACACACACACACATCGTAACCTCTGGCCAGGGTCCCATCCAAGGTATTAAGGGGTCTTAAGAGGCAGAATTCACTAATGACTTCCTTTATCTCCTACACACAGCTTTAGACCTGATCACTGAGGCTGTACACCCACACACAAACACAGTCTCTCTCTCTCTCTCTCTCTCTCTCTCTCTCTCTCACAAACACGCACACAACCCAAAATACCATGGGTGGATAAAAACGCTATAGCATGTATAGCAGCTTTCCTTTTTGTACTTTTTTGAGTATGTTTTGTCTGCACAGCTCACACACAGGCGGTGTCTGTTCAGTGGCACATCTGGTCACCCTCGAGGTCTGTTTTGATATTAGTCTGGGCTTTTATTTCCACTGTTTTCTGTTTTGTAATTGCAAACGCATGTGCCCCTGCTGTAGAGGGAGAGAGAGGTGAGGGAAATGTAAAGAAATGGGAAAACAAGTTGTCGTAGTAAGAAAAAGGAAGCTTTTGTACAGAAAAAACAATCTACTGAAAGATGAACCCCAGGCATTAAAACGTTTTCTATTTTATTTTGATATTTTTTTAACATTCTGATGTGTTTTCCAATTGCAATCAGTTTCAACCTTCTGGGGAGGAGTTTAAGGGGAGGGTTCAAGGAGAGTGTGATTTACATATAATCTGCATACTAAGAAGAGAACGTCGCTCTTCTGGACACACACCTAGCGAGCAAGTATGTTAAGTCTGTTTCTCTCTCTGTTGTTGTTGTTTTTTTCACATCTGGCTCCTTAAAGTGAACTTTTAACGTTCTGCTGGTCTGGCAGAGGTATGCTGGGAAAAAAAGTGCTAATGTTAGCTCGTATCAATTAATGTCAGTTAGATTCTGTGTGAGAATCAACAGCAGAGAGAAGCAGACGAAGTTCCAGGCAAACAAATAGAAACAGGTGAAGTGGTGGGAGACATTAGTGTACGCTAGCTGTGTGGCGTTCTCTTCCTAGTATGCAGACTAGATGTAAACCACACTCTCCCTCAGAAAATGGTGACGGAGAAACCGCCAGCGTAAAAAATACAAGCTCACACTGACAAAGGAGTGATATGAAGGAAAAAAGAATCAGAAGATTGTCACTGAAGAATGCATATCAAATGATATCTGATGCCTGTGTTTTATTTTTCAGCGGAACTTTCTTCACTGCAAATCTTTCCTTTTTTCGAATGCCTGATTTTATTTTCAATGCCAAAACCTACTGTCGCTGTTCTCGCTCTGTGGAAAGAGCAGCGGTCGCGTGGTAGGAGCAGAGGCTTTTATTTAAGAAGCTGAGGGAAGGATTTGGGGGTAATAAGTCGGGTTGGAAGATGAGTCGAGATGCAGAGACAGAAAGAGATTTGGGTGGATGAGGGAATGAGGGCGGCTAAGCCTGGTTGCTCATCTAGCTAGCACCAAACACAAACACACACCAACACTCCAGAACATGCACTTTTGGACATAATTCCTGAAAATGCTCTAATACTCCGGACACGCTTTAATGACTTGTGACCACCGGAGTTCGCGTGTCGCGTGTTAACCTCACGCCTCTCTTCTTGAGGGAGAATCTCCTCTTCCAATTCCCACAACAGAGCGCTGCCACTACACGCCACTGTGGGGGCTTTAATCAGACACACCATCTGGCTTCATATCTAGTGGTGACAAATCCTGCGTGTGTACGAGTTCATCAGTATCTCTTCATCACAGAGCGGACACGGTAAAGTGTGTGTGGGTCTGAGTATCTCCTGTAGTATAAAGCACCATTTGCACAGTATGGGGGACACCTGCTCTCGGCTCAAACATCCTCTCGCCTGCATGTCTCTTATCCTCCCTTTCAGTCCAGCGTCGCCTTTTTGCATCACTCTGCTAGTTGGAGCAGGTTTCTGTTCAGTCTTCAGTGCATGCAGGAAGTTCAACGTACTTTTCTATCTTGATCACTGTGTGTGTGTGTGTGTGTGTGTGTGTGTGTGTGTGTGTGTGTGTGT
>NW_022280058.1:1751874-1764223 GCF_004355925.1 Anarrhichthys ocellatus | reverse complement strand
TGTGTGTGTGTGTGTGTGTGTGTGTGTGTGTGTGTGTGTGTGTGTGTTGGGATGTATGATGGCTCTAATGTGGCCCATGAGCCAAAAAGAAATGGTGCAGACTCATCTATTACGGATGATAAGAGAACATCAGCCTGCCATTTCCAGTCTTGCATGTCTGATTACAAAACATGGCATGATAATGAACATGTTTAGTGCGAGTATATATACATTCTCCTGCGGTGTATAACTCGTATATGATGCATCTGCCGTGTCGTCATAAGGCTTTTTTCAGACAGCACACATTAGGGATTTAGATAACATTTAGTTGTAGATATTAGCACGACTGAAGGGGTAACACGCGCTAAATTACTTCAGCTAATCTTGCCGGAGACAACTGCCTGTCACAGCCACTGTAACTATGGCGATAGTGGGTCTACACCAAATTATGGCGACTGCGGAATTACCTTCATTTCCCACTCTAAACAGCCAACAGCTTTATTCCTGAAACAATAAGTAGATTCCTTTTTGACTCCATTGTAGGAAAGTTAATGGCCAACAATTTGGAAAATTGGAAATCATTGTTAATCACATATTAATCATTTCCTGTATAATTTCTAGGACTTTTAATCAGACAAAGCAAGCGATTTGAATTGCACTTCGGGCTCAGGAACATTGCCCTTGCCTTTGTTTATTTCCGTTTTCTGACACTTACACGCGGAACGATTATTTGAGTAAAGAGTTGTTAGTTGGGGCTGAAAAGAACGTGATATACATTTTTATTCTGTCTGCTAGGAATGTGCGTGAGCAGTCGACTAGTCGACTAAACGTCTGAATCGATTGGATCATTTTAAACATGATTTGGTTTTCTCACATTTAAACTAGTCGACTAGTCTACGCTTAAACATACAAACGTGCCGTTTGCGTGCTGATTTCTGGATGATTACCAAAAGCTGGTTGGCTTTTCATTGTGTTGTCACATGCCTTGTTAGAGTAAGAGCTAAAATGCTAATATGAGGGCTGAAAACAGTAGCAATCCAGCAGGGCCATGGAGGCGAGCCTAATTAGATATTGGCTGAACGTAGCGTGGACGGCTCCGATTTGAGTCTGCCTCGACATCCTTCATAGTCATTATAAACTCACCAAGAGAGACCAGGTGTTCCGGCTGACAGTTCTACAATGGACTCGTTATGTGTGTGTGTGGAGGTTCAGAGATAGCTCCTAAATGTTGGAGAGTTTTAAAGTTAGGCGCACACCCCGACTATGCCCTGTGATGTGAAATTGAAAACTGTGATTCATGCAAATGCTTTCAGACTTTCTCTCTCTCTCTCTCTCTCTCTCTCTCTCTCTCTCTCTCTCTCTCTGTCTCTCTCTGGCTCACCCTGGCACATGGCTTGCTGAGAGGATGGAAAAGAATACACACACACAAGCAGACTCAAACAGACTCATGCACTTACGTATGCATACAAATACAAAAAACTGTGATCTTCGCTTCTGCCATTTTTCAATCTCTCTCCCGCAACTCTTTAGTAGACTAGGTCCAGGACTTTCAGCCCCAGGGTGCTTTTTATGGCTTTAAACTTGGACTGCTTTGTGTGTACGGAAGAGAGTTTGTGTGTGTGTGTGTGTGTGTGTGTGTGTGTGTATGTGTACACGCACACACTCCAGTGGGGCTGCTATCTGATCCATTGAGATGAATGGCCTGTCTGTATCTCCTCTATACAGCTGACACTATCAAATAGCTGCTGCCTTTCTCTCCCTTTTACTCTCTCTCTCTCTCTCTCTCTCTCTCTCTCTCTCCTCTCTCCCTCCCTCGTATAACCCTGTTGCCCATTGGTCTCCTCTTACTCCATTGCGCCCTCATTTGTTGTTTACAAGTAGAGCGAAGGATGACTGGCATTTTATCTTGCAGACGAGAGGAGCAACAAAGATAGAGACAGAAAAATAGAACCAGAGAGAGATTCTAAGACGAAGAGGCGGAGGAAGCCTCTCTGTCTGCCAGCATCTGTTGCTGCAGGGCAGAAACAGGGAAGTGTGTGTGTGTGTGTGTGTGTGTGTGTGGGTGTGTGTGTGTGACAGGGAAAGCGTGATGGTCAGGATTAATTCAGACAGACCATTTGATGCCTGAGTGATTCTGGTCTCCTTGTTTCTTCGACTAATGCTTCAGTCTTTCTGATCCTCCTCTCTCTCTTCACCTGTCTCTACCTTTATCCCGCCCATCTATTAGCCGTCCTGGCTAGTGCTTCGTTATTATCAGCGTGATGACTTAGTTTTTACAGCTGGTCGTTGAGGTGTTGCTCGGGAGCTAAGTCACCGGCTTTAAAAACAAACAAACAAATGCTTTCCAGGGTGGGCATTACTGCCGGTGCTGTTTCCACCATTTACATATTTCCTGAAAAACCCCACTTTATTCAGAGTGCTTCACCACAGACATGAAACAATATTCATGATTAACAGCTCACGCAAAACAAAACTGATTAAATTTAACAACGTATGACTCACGGAGCTCATGGAGTCATGGCAGATGTTGTGAATTCAGATCACGGAGAATTAGCTTGGCCCCCAAAGCAACGCAAATGCACCAGTGTGTCTGTGGAACCCGCTTATCTCTGTACATAAGGAAAATTACTTTTTTTTAAAAAATTTGTTATTTTACTTACGTTTATTTTATTCATAATCGCCATGTTGCCTGATCTGGGTCAGCTCAGTTCAATCACTGGTTTCTGTTTGTCCACGGCGTTAAAACATCCTGCTATATCACCGAGTCCTTTGTGCCGAGTTGGAGGATATGCCTCATTAGGAAACATTAGCAGCTCAACTGGGCAGTAATAACAGCTCCATAAATCACACTGCTCACACTGCATAGTTCTTACAAGTATTACGGAGCGTTATCATTTATATTTTTTCTACAGGGAGCGCTGCAGGTCAATCCAGCGCTGTCAACAACAGATGGGTGATCGTGCATATTTGTTTGGTGATAGATGTGTACTACCGCTCGTCTCCAACTCCTCGTACCACTGCAGGCTTTTTCACCATCTCCATAGCCTCTCACGTACTCACAATTACCCACAGTACCTTGCACCTTACACTTCAGTGCCGTACTTAGCTAGTATTGACAGATATCCACAACTATGCCTAGTCTAATTGTCTTTTATATGAGTAGTTAGATGTTTTCCCTGTATTACGTATGTTGATGAGTGTTTCTCTGTGTGTGTGCTGTGCTCGGTGATAATCTGTGGTGTTATTGAAGGTGTTATGCTGGGACTTGTGTTCCGTCTCTCCTCTCGTGACTGTCAGAAACACTAATCCTCTCTCCTTCTCGTGTCCTCCCGCTCTCCCACTCTGTCATCTCTGTCTCTCTGGTGTTTTTGCTGCAGAATAACCAGACTCATGGGACGCTGCTGGCCATTCCATTCCATCTTTCTCTTAAACAGCCATTATTTCTACTACATCACTGTCGTCCCGCTGCCTCTCATTATCCCTGTGAAATTAACGTCTCTCTTCCATCCGCTGCTACATTTTCTCCTCCGCTGTTTATGAAGCGATTGTTAAAAACAAACGCTGTTTTGTCTTTTCGGAGTCGAGCTGTTTGTTTGTTTTATTGTGAAGCTGCCGGGTGTGTCCGTACGACAGGTGCCTTATTTGATGTGTACCTGTTGTGTCCTAATTAATCATTCATAAAGCAGCCTGTGTTTTTCATAAAGCCCACTCTCAGAAGCTGATGTCACAGCGGAGCCTTTCTGACGGCTTAAAAACAAGCAGAAAAGCTTCTCTTTCTGCCGCCTCTCTTCTCTCTGGTTCGATCTGTTCTGCAGCTGACAGGTAATTTATGAGAGCGAGAAAGGAGGGGGCTACTCTGACACAGACCTGGCGTCAGCTCACATGCACACACACACACAAGCATACACACGCACACACAAACACACAAGGCGTAAATCATCACCTTGTCTGTGTAACTGATGGTTGAGTTCAGAGGTCAATGACCACTACCCAACCTTTCTTGATACCACAGATGACGCGTGTGTTTTTGAATGTGTGTGTGTGTGTGCGTGTGTGTGCCTATGTGTGCATGTGCTCTGCATGTAAGTGTGTTTCCTGTGTATTTGCAGCCGTCTTTGCTGGGAAAGGGTAATCAGTTTCCTTGTAGAGGTGATTGAATTTGTAGGTCACGTGCACAGGATGGATTCATCACAGGACAGATAGATCACTGTCACACACACACACACACACACACACAGAACAGGTAATTTATATGAGGTTAAATGGTTGGTCAAATGACAGAGCTGTGGCGTTGACCTCGGGGCCGCTGTGGGTTCTTCTCCCTCCTACCTTCTTTGTCTCTCTGATAGCCCTCATGTCATTCCACATCAGTCCGGAACAGAACAACAAATCCACCTCGGCTCACACTTGCACTGCTTTCCGTGGTCTTAAGCTGCAGCTTATACCTCAGCCTGTCCGTGCTGCTAGATGTGGGAGGACCTCCCTCTCCTCAGGGAGCAGGATGTGATCGTGAAACTACCAAGGTGCAGAAAACAAAAGGAGATATCGGGGTCATGGGTAGTCTCGTTTGTAGTCTTTCTTTTGTGAAAAGTGGTTCAGGGTGTGTGTGTGTGTGTGTGTGTGTGTTTTAGTGCGTTTGTGTGTTCTTTCACAACAGATGTTGCTCTCCTGGAAGCGCAGAGCGCAAGCTATGTCTCTTTTTGTAGCTTGTGTATGTATTGTGTTTTAAGTATATGCTAATGTTTTTATCTCACTGCATCCAATCCTGTTTTTCAGAGCTGAAACCTCGAGAAATGTATTTCTGGCTTTTGTTGTGTGTGTGTGTGTGTGTGCGTCTGGGTGTGTATGTGTGTATGAACGTTAAAGGAGTTTCAACTAAGAGATCTAGGCCTTAAGTCGAAGTGATAGTGGAGTACAATAACAGTCTTTGTCTCACTAAATTATATGGAAAAAGCCTCAATCTGCATTTATTTACTGTTTTCACTGCCTCACTCTTTCTCTCACCACGTACTCAATCTGACCCTAAAAAGCGAAAGATAAGAAGTTCCGGATTGAGAGGAAGTGAAAAGGAAAAGGCTTTGTTGTAAACAGTGTGGATGTACGGCAGTTTGGTTCTTTATATTTCTAATTAAAGATCACGGAACAATACAGGGATTTTCCTGCTGTGGGGCTGTATGCATGTGCTCGTTGAGTTGCACATCAGTGAGTGTCTATGTCTTTTGTTTGCTATCGACGGGACATAATCACCTTTATATGTCGATGTACATGTGTCTAAGTGCATCGCATGTGGTAGTACACAAGCATATATGCGCGTGTGCTTCAGGCAGGGTGGAAGGGAGGCTCTTGACATTTGCCACATCAGGCAAATTCAACCTTCTTTCATGTCAATTAAAGCAATTAGGAGATTAAGTATGTGAATGGAGATTTGCATGAATTACCATATCTGAGGGAGGGACAGGATTACTTCATCTGACTGCTTCCTCCGGATGTATCGGATGTCAAATTCTTTAAAATCACAAATCTTTCAACAGGATTTCTTACGATGTTCAGTGCTTTGTGGCCTCTTTCACAGGTCAGAATTCCCCCCCCCCCCCCCCCCCCCAGTTTTTGGATGTTTGAGAGATTTATCAGATGTGACGGATTCTATGGAAAAATAACTTCACAAATGTGCCGTGTTTCTTCATTTGCATATTTTGTTCCCCTCCGAACGAATAGATAGATGGGTTTTGTTTTCTCAGAATGACAAATACTATGTGAACAGCGGCATTGGCTCATAAAACAGCTGGATGCCATCCAGTTTTGTTGTGAGTCTTCCAAAGCCCATCCCACAGCGCCGCTGCACCCGCAGTGTCTCCACATCACACACCCTTGTTGGCTGCGACTGGCTTACTGTCAACAAACTTGTGGTGTGACTTACACTCGCCTGCCTCACACCCGCTGAAGAGAAGGAGGAGGACGCTTTCGCTGCTCGTGCACAGTGGCTGAAAGTTTCGAACGATGATGATCATGTCACGCTATCGCACCTGCGAGTAACAGATCAGGCCTCTGAGTCAAACTCAGGCAGCGCTACAGGAGAGCAGATTCAGGAGATGACAGTAGAATAAAGATTGGTCGAACATTAACGGAATTACTGATCGATAAGCCGGATACATTTGCATACAATTTTGCATTTTCACACAATGCCTAAGCTCCGTTTATGGCCTTTCACCAACATCGCCACATCTGTAATTTCACAGCTGTCTGTAATTCATGCTGGCGTTGCAGCCTCATTTATTTGTTTTCACACCATGTCCAAAATAAAAATTAAAAAAAACAGTTGTAGTGATGTGATCGATAGTGAGTCGGAGTCTTCCTGAAGCCTCCTTGTGAACAGTCTTGTTATGAAACAAAAAGCAGCCCTGAAGCAGTGATGTTTCTCCCACTTGTGAGGAGAGAGATAAAAAAAAGAATGTGTCAAACGCATTTTCACAAGCTGGAGCTGAGGAATCTACTAAAAGATTTACTTTATGATGTCAGCAGCCCGGGCTGATTAAATGCTGAAAGCAAACACAACGAAACCAAAGTGGCCTAATTACCACGATCCTGTGGATCCCAAACACCAACTGGCAGTATGCTAGATACATACACACACACACACACGGCTACACTGCACGTTGCCTCGGGGAAGCATCATCTCTAGCGCTGCTAAAATGTGTTTTTCAATAACACCGAATGCAGAAAACAGAGCAACACTGTTGTGAAATTCATGAAAGACGAAAGTCTCCTTTGATGTGTGAATTTGTGGACTAAATGTGGGATTTGATTCTTGTTTTCATGTCCAAAATTTGTTATCGGTCAAGAAACACCAACACCATCTTTCAGTTTGATTGAATTAACAAGAGCGGGTGTCATATACATGTGCCGACGGTAACTTAAAGAGTCTTTATGCAGAAGTTATCCTCAAAGTTTAGAGGAGGCTGTCGTATTTTTCGCCTTTCCCGAAGTCTAAAACACAAGAAGAGAAATGGTGGGTATTGGATAGACACTGTGGAATACCTCACTCACAGCTGTATCCGTGGAAGATCAATAGAAGCGACTGTGTTTTCTCCAAAGTGAGACGCTTACAACATTAGCTAGCTCAACAAAGCTTCAAACAAAGATGGCGTATTGATCCACGTTGTGCGACGGCGTCCTGCCGCGCTTTAAACAAATGGAAAAGCGGGATCATTTAGTTCTATATGAGATAATGGAAGCTATAAGGAGTCACAACTAAACGTTTACCTAACTTAAAAACAAAAGCAGCAACATGTTGACTTACTCTGCGGTGCAGGGACGTCGTTGTTCCTGTGAACGTCAAGACGTGTGGTGTCTGACGCTTGCATTGGGGCCATTGAGCTTTCCCCCTTGATGTTAATGGCTTCTTCATTCACAAAATGATATTATGAATGTAGCTCTCAAATGCATATTTAAGTCCTTTCTGTCTACTTCTCTCTGATATTATTCCAGAAATCTCACTGATAGTGTTGAAAACGCCGTATTTTCACGCCGGGTACGAAAGCTCGACAGGCCTAGCAACAGTGGCCGAGGGGGGGAGGGGCTAAGCAAAAGGTCAATTAGGCAGGTCTCCCAAGTTTAGCCTATGTATGGAAAAAAAGTACACTGATATCAGTGAAAGGTGTGGATACTTCTCGATTCTAAGAAGTATCGCGATCTGGACGATTCTGCATCGTCAGCTGCTTTTTGCTGTCGTTGGTCGTTGATCGTCGCGGTAGTTCCTCTCTTCTTCTCCGTCCACCTCCGTGTCTCACCCGACTCGATGTGCGCGGATGCAGAGAGGCGGCATTCAAACGACGGGCACGCTGCCAACTGGTTTCTCTCGCTACCAAATCGATAGCTGCTCTGTTTCTGAAAAATAAAAAAAAGCATGCACGCAGGTTGAAAAAGCAAGCGAGCTGTTCTGTCGTCAGATGCAGCGACTTAAACGGAGCACGAGCAGAAGAGTTATGAGTAAGGAAAAGGCCGCCAGCTGCTCGGCTAATTCACGCAGTGTAAAATGCCACAGGCAGCCAGGAAGTGCCCTGTGGTAGAGCTGCTCCGTGTAAACCGTGTTTCTGTAGATCTACAGCACACTTGTAACGCACTGCAGAAGGATTTGTGATTTGCTTTTGTAACGTTTTATGTTCTGAGGTGGGTCACATAGATAAGAAGGAAATGCAGCTGTTTGTATTACGGACTGTTGTAGTCTGAAAGCACTCTCTAAATAAGAAGAGCTGGTATTATTAATTGATAAATGCAGCGATATAGGAACTAATAAAGAAGCATTGAGGATGTCAGAATGGTTGCGCATTGGAGTCGTTGACGGGGGAATCTTGAGTGAGCTGACTCGTGAGGCCAGTGAAGGTTCACACCTTTAATATCTGCAGACATAATTACTTGTTTGACAATTAAGAGGCACAACCTGTTTCTTTCCCTTCTCCGCTAAATTAATCCAATCACGGAGGGACTGCTTTGTTTCAGCTTCTCGAGTTCTTAGACAACGTGGCCACGTCTGTGGAGGATCACCCTCAGTGCTTTCCCATCAGCTAAAATGTCCGGCCTGTTATTTACTCTCAATGAAGCATCTCCAGGCGTTGCCCTTTGATGGTATCACAGACTCTGTTGTGTTTCTAAGAAAAGAAAGACGCACTCATTTTCACAAATTGAACTGAACTGACTGAACTGATTCCTTTCATCCGTTGACTGCTTCTTTTTTGCGTTTCGTTTCTTTCGCCTGCACATCTATTCATCTATTTTCCTTCTTGTTTTTCAGCTCTGCGGAACTGAGAGCTAAAGTGCTTCTGTCAAACCAAAATAGACGATCGAGAAAGGTGGTTCGCACCTGTCAGCCAAGGAGTTTTTATAGAAATCCACATCGAGGGTGAAACTTAGAAGTGAAAGGGGCTGGAGAGGCAGTCTGCGGGAGAGAATGGTCATTTTAGCACATTGGGATCGGCCGTCTCTTTTAATCTTAATGATTCAGCAACTGTTGAAACTGAGATGGAGCGAGAAGACAGAGTGGTGATTTTAGCACTTCCTGCTATCTCCTCCATCTCTTAGTAATGACCTCAAGCCTCAATGATTCATAGGACAACATACAGCCGCTAAGGCACACGCACAAATTCACCTGCATACAAACTCCCTCCAGAGTGCTTTTACCTGAGAAGAGACTCAACGCGCCAACAAGCTGCCATCTTTACTTTCTCTAATCCGTCATGACATCATGAAGTCATAGGAGACAGTGTGTGTGTGTGACCCTACCAGGGTTGGCTTTGGTCACCAGACAAAGCTAGATTTGCTTCACTCACCAGGCGGAAAACAATGATTATCTATTGAGTGGCTGGTGGATTTTGGAATCAACCAGCCACAGTGGCAGGCAAAAAAAAAGAAGTACATTTTACTCAAAGGTCACAGAAGTCAGACGGAGAAAATCCTCCTCCTGAGGACTGAGGGAGCTTTGGTAAACTTTTTTCATTCTAAACATCACCGAACAAACACCGAACAAACACCGAACAAACACCGAACAAACACCGTACAAACACCGAACAAACACCGAACAAACACCGTACAAACACCGTACAAACACCGTACAAACACCGAACAAACACCGAACAAACACCGTACAAACACCGTACAAACACCGAACAAACACCCAACAAACACCGAACAAACACTGAACAAACACTGAACAAACACCGAACAAACACCGAACAAACACCGAACAAACACTGAACAAAAAGGCAACGGGTCACAATCGACTATAAAACCAAAATGCATCTCTTATGCTACGGAATTCAAAAATACAAAAAACTAGCTTGTGCATGCATCATTCAAAGCACCCAAACATGTATCACCCCGGTGATGCTGTTGAGTGTGCGTTAGCATGTCGGATGGGTTTCGAATTCACAAAACCTACAACAGTGGAGCAACGCTGACACTCCTTCTTCCTCTTCTTGTTAAAACTGTCTCCCCGTTGTTTCGGTACGACGGACTCTCTTTAACTTCAGTGTATTCAGACTCCTAAAGGTGCTATTTAGAGTGTGTGTGTGTGTGTGTGTGTGTGTGTGTGTGTGTGTGTGTGTGTGAGGTGCTCAAAGTGGCAGTTTGTGCAGATCTCAGTCTACAGGCTTCATCTCTTAGTTGCCTGCGATATTGATTGAGTTGCCTTTCTCATTCATCACAACGTGGGCATCCTCTGACCACCTTTATATTAGTATGTTTATGCATATGAGACCTTTCAATGATGTGCACTCTGTCTCCGTCTTCTACTCCCTGGACACACACGCACACGCACTCAATTTGATGTATATGAAGAGACATACACACGCTCATGTTCAATAACACGCATTTACGTATGAATTCATGATGCCTGCTCTCACACGTTTCATTTTGACGCAGTCCTACAATGCAGCATGAGTGATGACGTGCGCGCGTGTGTGATCATAAATCTGTAGTGCCGGATGAAATGTGCCGTATGCGTGTCGCTGAAGGGTGTACCAGCGAGGACACTGGATCTTTCCCTGAGTAGGGTAAACATTGCTGGAGGCCCGGCACCCCCCCCCCCCCCCCCCCCCCCCCCCCCCCTTCAGGGGAGATGAATCTTCTGGTATTTGAAGTTCCTTTGACAATCCCTTTTGGGTGAGATCATCAAATTGCGCACCAGCAAATGCTCACTGACAGATCGACGGGCAAACACCCATGCAATGCCATGTGTCTGTCTGTGTGTCTGTCTGTCTGTGTGGCCGTGTGTCTGTCTATGTGTCTGTCTGCGAGTCTGTCTTCGTGTCTATCTGTCTGTCTGCGTGTTGACGTGTGATTGTGATGGCGAGCAGTGTAATGTTGATCCTGTCTGTTTCGATGCCGAGTAACCTCCAGCATGCTTCACCGTCACATCACATTAAAACACATCTTATTACGTTTATTCTGATAGACGGCTGTCGCCGTCACCCCCACCCCCACCTCGTGACAGACACCCTTTGTGGTCGACGACTCATTGCACCCCCATCATCCGTCCCTATCATTTCCTTTGTGCCCGCCACCGTCTCTTATCACTCCCTACATCCTCTACATCTGTCCTGCATTACATTGCGCTATCTACTTCTCCCCCCCCCCCTCCCTACACACTCATTTGATAGCATTACGCACACGTATATATTCTTACACACTCTCGCAGAGGAACAGACAATAGGGTGATAGACGGCCTATTGAGTTGTAGAAATAGCTCCCCGCTGGTTTGAATGTGTTTAAGTTGTTAATAGCTGCAAGTCAGCATAATCCGCCGAGATAAGCACTACATTATAGCAAAGAACACACACACACACAAGCACGGATGCACGAACACACTCCTGTACAGCCCATGCACACACACAGACACTCTCACACACACACACACACAGGGGTGTTTGTTCTGTGTGTGTCCTCTCCAGGAGCGGTACAGCATGAGTGGTGTGCGGGGTATTTACATTTGCTTCAGTGACAGCAAAGCCCTTTCTCTGCCTTATTTCATACTTTCATGCATCCGTCCACCCGCCTCCCCACAACACCCACCCTTCACAATCCGTCTCATACACATACATATATATATATTTTTTTTTTTATAGTCTCTCCTGAGTTTCAATGGCTGCATTTTTCGTGCACACTGCTAGTTTTCTTTCTGTGACTGTGTAGTCGTTTTGGGGGGGGGGATGAATGTCAAATGCTTTTTCAGGTCGTCTGTGCTCCCATCCGGAGCGCTGCCTAGACCCGGCCCTCTTCTCAGCCTCTACACTGCAGCACTAACACACACACAACCACAAACAGGCTGGTAACATTCCTTTAGGGAAAAAAACTCATCTGCGCTTGACGACCTCATGCTTTCCAAGGCCTCCAGGATGAAATGGTGTTTTTTGGGAATTCGATATGCTGGATGTGTGACTCTCTGCATGTGTCCCCGTGTGTGTGTGTGTGTCATGGGGAAGCGTGGCATGAAGGGGACAGTGTCATCATGCTGACACTGTCTAATGACACTGTCGCTCCTTCTATCTCTGTGAGCTATCACCGAGAGAAGCGGAGGAGACGAAGAAAGGAAAGGAGAGAGAAAGTGCTTCCAGACTGGATGGTGTGCAGCTGCATGAGAGTCGCTTTTTTTTTTTCTCCCCGTGCTGTGCTAGAGTGCAAAACGTTGAAAATATGTGTTTACTTCTGTGATGGCTGCAGAGAGTTTTTCACTTTATGCCTCATTAGAGAGAGAGAGAGAGAGAGAGAGAGAGGAGGGAAGATGTGTGGGAACAAGACTGAGGGATGTGGTGAGAGTGGAGATGTGTGTGTGTGTGTGTGTGTGTGTGTGTGTGTGTGTGTGTGTGTGTGTGTGTGTGTG
>NW_022280058.1:1736357-1751864 GCF_004355925.1 Anarrhichthys ocellatus | reverse complement strand
GTGTGTGTGTGTGTGTGTGTGTGTGTGTGTGTGTGTGTGTGTGTGTGTGTGTAATGAGAATGTAACCCTGACAGCGGAAGTGTTCTCAGAGGCGGTGCTCTTCTGTGGAGTGCCCTTTCTACACAGCGTTGGCTCATGTAAAAGAAGCTGGCAAACCGCCAGCAACATGGCATTCATTTTGATTTTGTTCATCCGTTGATGTCAGCAGTGTTTCCCCACACTCACACTCCTACTTTTGTAAATGCATTGCAGTGGTGTTCGTGCAAATGAACAAAACAAACCTGTGTTTGTTCATTTAGTCTCGCACTGACACACCTGTGCGAATACATCACATAGGAGTGATGCGGACTAGTGGTGGTGGTCATGGCCAATCGGCTCCTCGGCTCTCTTTCCTTCTCTTTCATGCTACACATTTGCTGAATAGCAGAAGAACTGTTTAAAAGGAAGCAGATGCCGCTGATACTTCCCACAATCAGTGTTTTTCTGCTGAGGAGATGAGGATTGATAGGAGCGGGTGGTCCCGACTCAGCTCACTGATTTTATGTGGGGAGAGATCTAGAGAATGGATCTGTGCGAACTGCCGCAGCCGTTATGATTCCATGATGATATCATTCATATTTCTGTCACCTCTATGATTAGCATTTGCATTGCATAAACCTGGAAAGTTCTGTGGCAGACTGAGTTTTTTTTTTGAGTCGAACCAAGTTGGTGCACAGAAGCACTTCGGAAGAAGTCAAAGACTTACGCATTAATAAACGTGAAGACACACAGTAAGTTCCAGTTATATATACAAAAAAAGTATCTTTAACGAAATACCGTGTATCCTACAACTGTAAGATGAAATACAGTCTGCAGCACAAACACTGTGCCGCTTAACAACATATTGATTGTTTTTAATTGCGTGACAGAATCTGGTACAATCTGGCAACTTCAGGCCTTTTTCTAAACTCCTTGGAAGTGGCAGTCAGCCTATGAGTGCACAGTTCATGCGTGACCAAGTAGAATACTGTTGCCCAGAGATAAAGCAACTCTTTTCTCTTCTTAATTCACCCGGAGGTGAACCTGAGTTCTCGTGGGAGCTTAAGTATTTGTTTTTTTCCCCTCCTCTTTAAAGACTGGAATTTAATTTGCAAGAGCAATGCTCATTTTATTCGGGGTTGAATGTCTTTTTAAATAACTACAGTTTTTTTTTTTTTTTAACAATGCAATTATATGTAGAGACAACAAGCATTGTTATTGAGTTATGGCCCAGTTCTAAATAGAGTTCCAGTGATAAATGTGATTTTTGGAAGGTCTGTGTGCATGCATACTGATGAGAACGACAGCCAGGGAGGCCCTGCACACGCACCCGAATGAACTCTGTCGCCAAATGCAATTTCTCAATCTAAAACTGTACCGTTGCAGCCAATTGTTACTCATTACAGTGTCATGGCTCACGATGACATCGCATGACAAAACGTGTGCCGGAGCGCTTTAGCCCGCGGTGCCAACAGAATCATCACTTTACTGGCATAAGGTCACCGAGCCTCCGTCGACACATTCACACAGAACCGGGGCCAGAAGACTTATTGAGTTATTCTGAAAGTGTTTGCATGTGATGTTGTTAGCTCGCTAGTTAATTTGATATATTTTCATGCAAAATGCACAAGAGATTGTGGGACGGCTCCTGAAGTATTTCGCTTTACTGGCATAAAGCCCGAAGACCCAAATGTTCATTTGCAGTCATTACGTTAATGGCAATTGGGCCAAATGTTTGCGGGAAATTATAGCAGCCATAACTGAGTGCAGTATTTATGCTGACGTAATCTTACCTTGGACGACACAGCGAGCTCTGGTCTCTCACTACTAACACCTGTGTGCGAGTGTGTGTGTGTGTGTGTGTCTGTGTGTGTCTGTGTGTGTGTGTGTGTGTGGATGTGCTGATGTGCATTTTGAAATGCCTTGCGTACTGCTTTGGCAGAAGAGTGTGTGTGGGTTTTATGAAGGGTGCATTACGAGAGAGAGAGACGGAGGGAGAGAGAGAGAGAGGGAGATTATTCACTGGGTGCTGGTGTGTGTGGGTGTGTCGATGCAAAGGCATCGGTATGATACATTACCTCTTTGGATTATTGTGAGCAATTTTTCTCTCGTAGAAGGGGATATTTTGTGAGTGTGTGGTCGGAAAGAAATAGTGCTTTTGATTGTTTTAAATCATTTTTCGTAAGATATTTACAAAGTGAAAATGTGAAATGTTTGCACACACTCACTGAATGCTTTTGGGTGTCGGTCGGACACATTCAGGAGTTTTAAGGTATCACCTATTGCTCTGGGAACCTGTGATGAAAATAGAGATAATAGAATAAGTCATTGGATTCATCTGTAATGAATCTAATCGTTAGCTGCAGCCCACGACACACACACACACACACACACACACTGTGTTTACTTTGTGTCACAACTCCCTCTCTGCTGCCTCTTTTCAATCTTTTTTCTATCCATTTCTTTGGTTTTTGTTCATCTCTCGTTTGACCGCCCGTCAATCTCCCTTTCGCCCCTGCGTCTCTTCCCACCCTTCCTTGTTTCGCCTCCTTCCTCCTCTCTTGTTTCCTCCGTCTCCTTCATTCTTTTTGGTCTCGTCGTTCTCACCTTTCTTCTCTCTCCATCTCTCACACTAATCCGCAGAGGATGGTACGGGCCTGCTCTCTGGGATTGAAGGAAAGAGGGTTTAATACCCTGAGTGTGTGTGTGTGTGTGTGTGTGTGTGCAGCTTTGTGCATGCTTGCGTGCACACCCCTTTTTGCTTGTGTGAAATAGGGAGATATTGGTCTGAATATATAAGAGGATTCAATGGTGCGGTGTTGAATTTTCATTTCTCTCGCTGCAGAAAGAGGACACGGCGGCTAGACGAAGACAGAGAAAGTTTGTCTTTTTGTTCACTGTTGTACATTTCACCCCTTCCCAAACACACACACACACACACACACACACACACTCCCTGTTGAAGAACGAGTGTGAATGATGTGTGGAGCCTCATCCACTACTCCTTCCTATTACGCGTCCTCCCTGCCATTCGGGGGTTCTGTGCTCTTGTTAGCGGTCGATCCGGGCCAGGAGTAGGAGGAGGAGGAGTAGGAGGAGGAGGAGGAGGGCCGACTCCAGGCTCTCAGACGATACTACTCATTCTGTTAACCGTCCTCTTCCTCTCTTCCACCTCTTTTTTTTTCTGCCTTTCCCCTCGCTCTCCACATCCGTTCCTTCCTCCCTTCATCTCCCGGGCAGTAGAAATTACTTGTCCCCTTGCAAGGGCGCATCATCAATCCCATGATTCATTGCGTGTTGCCACTGTAATGGCAGCTGCTTTGATTGAATCGAGGGGGCGCATGCGTTTGTGTCTCTGCTTGGACACAGTTGTGTGTGCGCGAGAGATGACTTCTGAATCAAAGGTTTATTTTTCTAACCTTTTAAAAGCAGCATGTTTGTCTGCCCTCCACCTCTAGCATGCACACTCTCCCTCTTTCTCCCCCCCCCCCCCCCCATATGTCGCAATATCACCCCCACGCTCTATGGGGCTGGAACGGTGTTTGCCTGACCCTCCGTCCCTTGTTTTCCTTTCTTTTTCTGCAGTTCATCAGTCCATTTAGTACTAAATGCTAATGCTGCAACAAGTTGTGTGTTTTTGTGTTCGGGAAATGCTGATAATGGGTAATACAATCAGAAATGGAAGGGCTTCTGCTCCCTGTTAATTCACTGCTTGCTAATGCACATCTTTCTCCCTCTTCAACTCTCGCTCTCTCCTGGTTTTTTTCTCTCCATTTTTTCTAATTCAGTTAAACTTCCTTTCAGTCAAATTGTATTCTTTGCGTCTTTAGTTTCACCCACGACATGACACTGAGATTGGGGTTAAGGTTTCACGTTGATTCAGTGAGTTGCGTATAAATCATGTGAAGTTACTCTTTAGCTCTCTCGTGTAGTTTTTGTCTTGTTTTTTGTTGGTTTGTCATCATTATACTTGTACTTAATTTACTGTAAGTAGCGCGGGCTGTGTTCTTGTCTAATTAGTGACTAAGAAAGTAATTAAAACACCTGCTTTCATGGTCAGTGTCGTTTGCTCTTTGTCACTCTTGTCTTTAAGTAATTCTGATTAAACAGTCATAACAACAGGTGCAGTACATTCTTGCTTTGCTGGCTGCCAATTGGCCCTTTTCTAAGTCCCGCCCCTCTAACACAGACTGGCAAATCGTAGCTTAGCATTGGCCGGCTAAATGTGTAATAGTAATACTTATTACCTTGCCAACTGTAACAAGAAATGCACACTTTTTACCGTCACTTGTTGACAAGGTTTCTTGCCGTTAATTCCAGCAACTTGTGAAGTACAGAAACTCCCCAGTGTCCCCGTCTTTATTTACACCCACGTTCATATTTTCACGGGGGTTTAACTCGTGATTCTGTTGTTATTTGTGAAAGAAATCTTCGGGGGAACATAAAGTTCACCTGTTAGGAACACAAGGGCTCTGAAATCACTCCCTCATTTCCTCACTCACTACTCCCACTCGTTAGTTTAACGTCATTTAAAGTCAGAACTGTTGTTTTGCCTCTTCCCTTGCACACACATGCATTTATATATATATATATATATATATATATATATATATATATATATATATAGGGAGTGACATGATACAAAGTCAATCAGTGTGCAATGTATGAGTAAATATCTTTGTACTGTTGTAGAAACGCTGACTCATGAGATGAATTTATAATCACCGCATATGCAGCTTGATGTGACACTACCACACTTGTTTTGATCATTGCTATTCGTCTCACTGCTTTCTTACAGGTCAAATTCAATTTAAAATCCTTCTTCAGATAAAAGCCATTATCCTTTGGCTTATCCTAACTCTACAAGCTGACAATGGGGTGTTCATGCGGAGAGAACAGTTGAAAAGAAACTCATTTTAAGCGATTTATCTATCGGAGGATGGTTAGAATGAGGTTATAAAAAGTGACCAACATGTGTTATTATTTGCTCTGTGTCCACCTTCTGGCTTTGAGAGCTGGAACTAATACTCAGCTGCCTCTGCTATTAGGGATGAGGCTATTAGTTTCAGCTGAGCAGCTGATTGGACCGATAAGTGTTTAACCTGGGTTCATCTCACACTGTGATGTCATCCTCCCGTCATTGTATTGATCGCTGTGGCTGTGGTGCTGCCCGGTCAATCAGTCCTAATAAAGCCACCAGGTAAATGTCTGAATTTGTGATTAGTCGGTATGTATGTGTGTGTGTGTGTGTGTGTGTGTGTGTGTGTGTGTGTATGTGTGTGTGTATGTGTTTGCTTATATCTAAAAGAAAGATAAGGATAGTAAGACAGGTAGAATTAGATTGTCACCAATAACTCTGTCTCATGCACTCCTGTCTATAACACACACACACAAACACACCACACAAGGAGGAAGAGTGTGACTGAATGTTTAGACCAGTCGATAGGTAATCAGCTTGGCGGGTATGTAACAGTAGTAATTCCCTCCTAACCCACTACTCGGCCTTCTGTGGGAATTAGAGAGATGCTGTCAGATTTCACAGCAAATTGGAATCCTTACACACACATGCACACATAAACACACATCACACAAAATAGCAAGGGAAAGGCATTGGTGCATGGCTGAATGAGTCACATAGGACATGGAAATTACATTTTTCCTTGAATGAGAGTATGCACAGCAGGTAACCTACACGTGCACACACAAATGCATACGATGTTGTTGTTGCACGTCTCCACATTTATCTTGGATCAGTTTTATCAACAGCAAAGAAAATGCCATCAATGTTTTTTGTTGTCATGTATTTCACACTTCACCTTCAGGCTTAGCCCGAAAGGGTCATTTAGTTAAAAGTCGGTCTTGATAGAACGACAAAAGCCAACTCACAATAACTGACGTCCTGTTACAAAAGACATTAGAGCAATGAAAACGGCCATTGATTTCAACTGACACCAGAAAAACCAACCAGGGTGAGAAAGAAGGATATGAATCATGAACGTACAAGTCGTCCTTTGAGATCCCCATCGTTCCACGGAGGCTTATCTCTTATATGTTGTGTCTGCGCAGTCTGACCTCTCACCACGCCTCCCTGTATCTTCTCTCTCTTGTCACTTATTCACCTTCTCCTCCGCTTCCCTTTATCTGCCTCCGCCTCCACTCAAATAGGCTGCTCTAGTGACACCGAGCACAAGTTAAAACACACTGCCTGTCTGTGTGATGAATGGATCAGTGGAGGAGAGAGGAGAGAGGAGGAGGAGGAGGAGGAGGAGGAGGAGGAGGAGGACTGGGAGGCAGAAGAGGAAAAGGTCACGGTTTTCCCTGAATCAAAACCTCCAGTGTTTGAGAACGGAGAGTGCTGGTGTTGTTCTCCTAGGTGTGTCCTGTCACTGACATCACATGGTTGGCTGGATGGAGCCACATAGTGCGGCCGTAAGAGAAGGTCACACCAGGTGTTATACGAGCTAAGGGAGTCACAGACGGTTATATGGTCATTTCCTGTTTCCTGAAAATAAGAGGCAAAGAGCCAAATCCAGAGTCACTGGTAGCCTGAACTAACATGGTGAATTATTCACATAATGTGTTCTTTGTGTTTCTTTCTCCCTCTCTTTTCCTGTTATTTTTTTTTGGAATTCTTGCTCAATTTGTCTCAAATTGTCTCTTGCCTGAACAAATGATGAACAACAATAGTGTTCTGTGTGAGGGTGATTAGGATCAGACTGAAAACTATCTTTTATTCTGTCTTATAGCTCACACATCTAGGGCAGTGTGGCATTAGGGTTGGCAAAGTCGGGCTTACAGCACACTACTTTTGGCTAGACTAAAACATCTAAATAACTGGTGGAGGGATTCCCATGAAATCTTGTACAGACATTCATGGTCCCCAGAGGAGCAATCCCACAGACTCTGGTGGTCCAGGGGCCTTTACTCCACTGTCATCTCAAGGTGTTTGTTCATTTTTGGTTATACATTCAATGAAGTGTCTCAACAACAATCTGATGGATTCCCGTGAAATTTGGTTCAGACTCTCATGGTCCCCTCAGAATGTATTGTAACATGCCAAATATGCTGACTTTAGCATTTATCTCAAAACACAGCTCTGTGTAAGTACAGCCTCACAGAGTCCAAAAGATGAAAATATTTCATTTTTGATAAAAACACAGATAAGAGCAGTAAATCATTACACATGAAAGGCTTAAACCAGCCAGAGGAAATGATATTTGATTCAAATGATTACATGAATAACCAAAATAAGCAACAATAATAACAAAACAAAGTCACTTATCTATATCTGTGGTAGTCTTTATGTCTTTCTGCTTTTCCTTTTTATCTTCATGCACATGCAGCTGCACACAGACCAGTCAGCTCTAGTCTGATGATAGAGCCATCATCTGCACACGCACACACACACACACACACACACACACACACATAACCGTAATGTGTACCCACACATGCATGCACACACACACACACACACACACACACACACACACAGGAAATGACCCCTAATTAAAAATGTTTTCCTGCTGGCTCTCACATTGCATGATGTTTCTTTATTCACAGGATGTGGCTGCATTAATGTGAAACCTGCTGAGTGGCTGTCCAGTTGCGGTCCAGTCTTTTACCTCTCCCACCCGCCTTCTGGCTGCTCACCACAATCCTTTCCTTTCTCACTTTTGCCCAACCAATCGTCAATATTTCATGTTTTATATATATATATATATATATATATATATGCTAAAATGTTTGTCTTCACTTTGTCTTTAAGAGCAACTTGCATGTTGGCAACCTCAATGAATTAATGTGTAGAAACTAGTCCTGGGTCTTCAAGTTCTGCAGCACCAGCTGTAGGTGCATCTATCCCTTCATTACTTGCAGCATGTCCCAAAATCATATAACACACCAACATTGACGTTACACCACATGAAATCCATTGTGCGAAACACACGCTGGCCCTTTTGTTGTTCAGAAAACTGCACAATGCCATGTACGGCTGGAGTTTGTGTGACCTGCACAAACACAATAATTCCCTGTGATGAAATCTGGTGAAAATTGGAACTTATTCACTAAGTATAAATTCTGCAAGAAGCTGAACCTGCGTGTTGCTCTTAAATTGCCTCTCTGATTCCACCTCGGACCGCTCCCGTCCATTCCTTCGCTCTCCTCTCTTCTTCACAGCACATTCTTTCACCTGACCTTCACACCGTCATGCTTGTGAGTTATTCGCCGCTCATTAGATGTTGTAGGCAGAGATTCCACAGTCCATCTGCAGTAAATAAAAAGAGGCGACATGGACGGGAAGAAGATGGCGGAAGAGAAAGGTAGAAGGTGGGAGGGCGATGCTGTCGGAGAAGGACGGGGGTAAACAATGACAATAAGAAAAGAGGTAAACAAGCATGAAGGACGGATGACATTTGATGTAAGAGGGAGTTTAAGAATGCCTACAGTGAGAGGAAGAAGCGGAGTACATAATCACTCCTTCATAGTTCCGCGGGGATGTATAGATGCAACGAGTGTTGGGACTGATAAATAAAAGGGAGAGTGTGTAAATGAGAGCTAGTATTTTTTTATATAAAGCTGTGGATGGAACGATTTTGCAGACCTGAACTGCTGTTACAGCTGCCGTGAACCGAGTTAAATCAGTAAAAGTTGTACAAGTTATTCCACCAACCACCCAAGTTTGTTTCGGTTGTGATGTGGGAATCGGGCATGGGGGGGTGGGGGGGACAGCAAAGTAGCGGGACAGGTGGGTTAGCTCTGCCTCTAACCGTCTCCGGAGTCTGTCTGACTTTTTATTCACTTACTGTTCAGAAGCAGCCTTCAAGGCTGCAGTGAAAGACAGATCTTACTCAGTAGACTATCAAGCCGATAAGGGAGTACACAGCATTATAAATAACCTACTCAAGAGAATAGACCCTGCTATTCTTGACACGACTGATAAATGGCAAGAGAGCAGCGTGTGTGCGTGCGTGTGTGTTTGAGTCACTGTTTGTGTGTTTGACGGTTTTTGGAGGTTAATATACGCCTGGTGTAACGAGAGGGAAATTGCTTTATGCCGCTAAGCCCTCGGGCTAGAGCATCACAGTTATGATGAACAAGAGTTTAACAAAGCCTTCAGTTAAGAGGCTGCCACACACACACACACACACACACACACATACACACACACACACACACTCACTCACTCGAGTGCAGGCGTGTGTTCTTTTGGTATCCACAAACATTATCACGATGCAGGCATATATTAAACAGAGCCTTACCCTCTATAATTTTGTGTTCAGACAATGAGTATGTCTTTGGGATGTGTGTGTGTGTTTGTGTGTGTGTGTATTACATTGTATGAGTGGAGCTGTCAAAGAGCAGATTGTCCCATCTGTCATCATGGCGTGGTCGTAGGGTCAGGGGGGAGGGAGGGGGGGGGGGGGGGTTTGTTGGCGGCTTGATGTCTTTGCTGATATAAAACCCTGTCAACTGGAGACAGGACCTGTCACGCTACATGTGTGTGTGTGTGTGTGTGTGTGTGTGTGTGTGTGTGTGTGTGAGACAGAAAGACTGATAAGTACCCGCGTCTGTCTGGCAGTCAGGACTGTGAGGACCTGATTGAAAGCAGTCTAAAAGGTCAAAGTCAAGAGTTGGATCAAAAGAGCTGAGAAGTAGCAGTTTAGTGATTGAGGTTTGGCCATAAAGATGTGCCTGGAAACACACACACACACACAGGTGCTCACACACGCCCTCAAACACATTTCAGGGATCAATAGTATCAGGGACAATGCTGTAATTCAGTGTAACAGTAATGAATGTTCCAATTAGGCTGCACTCAGCAATACATCCTCACAGTACATCTCTTACAACAAAGTGTGCTTGTGTGTGTGTGACAGCATGTGTGTGTGTGTGTGTGTGTGTGTGTGTTTGTGTTTGTGAGCTGTATTTCTACTGTACCATCTATCTCTGTCTGGCCTGCACTCCAGCATTCACAGTGAGATTGCTGCTTATTACCTGTCTGTGCGGCGGCGTCCCAAGGGGCAGCCGTTGGGATATTGCTGCTCAGGGAGCTGCTGCGTGCGGGTCACAGAAGAGTTGGCCTCCTTCTGCTGCGGTGGCCACACGAGTGCTACCTACAGCCGTGTGATGATGGCTAAGAGTGCTCCTTTTTTTTTTGTTGCTTAGTATTGTTTTTAAAGTTGATTTGTCAGACGGCAGCATGCAGTTAACTGGCCTTGCAACGGATCATAAAACTCAGGGCTCGGATCGGATCACGGATCAGAGTCACGGATCGGATCACAGAGCGGATCAGCACTAAAGGGAAAAAAAGGGAGTTCACATAACTTTTAGAGCTCCCTGGTCACGTTTTTACTGCGATCATCTGCCAATACGGATCATTGAGGATCCGTATTGGCAGATACAGATCCTTTTGTTGTTTGATTGTAGCAGCTGGTCTACAAGGCCATCGTTCCAAAAATCCTTTCAACTGCTCTGAAGTCAGTGTAAACAATCACAAATTCTAAATGTTATTCTTTTACTTTGTTATAGTTGTCTATAGTGTTTTTTTTATTCATAAAAGCACACAATTTAAATGAAAAGGAGATAAAAGATTGTGTTTTTATTGATTAAAACAAATCTTGTGGATAGTAGTTGCTGCTTAGAGCTAGTGTTGGGAAGTTAAAGAGGTCATAATTCATCTCTAATAACTACTTGTTTTCAAACAACCGGATCTATTAATGTTTCTCACCAACACTACATTTTACGAGATCCCATATGAACACGTCGCGATAACATTATAATCTACCTTCGCCCATTACTCGTTTGAATATAACAATCATCAGTAGAACTTTATTTCACACTGTGATGGTTGACATTAAACTGTGAAATTAAGGAGGGATCCGTATGATACGCGTCCGTTCTACCACTCCAGTTAAAACACCATTTTTTTTTTAAGGAAAACTTGGCATTTGCTCCTGGTGATCTTCACCACTGTTTCGGAAGAAGGAAATAACAGTGTTTTACTTTTAATGGTACTAAATTTGAAAATTTAGAGCATATCTGCTGCCTCCACACGGCTAACAGTGCAAGCAGCTGGGAAAAGGTGCACCTGAGGGGGAACCAGAGGGTGAGTGTTCCCCTTCTCAGGCGTTCTCAGCGACTGTAACCGCCGTATGAGAGCAGTGCAGAGCGGCGGCCGTGACCTAGCCAGCGCTCACGTGCACTAAAAGGCACACGTGGCCGAAGAACTGAGAAGCTCAGATTACAACAACTCAGAGGGAGAGCGACATCATTCTCTGCCCGGGTAGCCTCCACGCCGCTGTATCTTTACATTTAGATAGTGGCTGCTATAGTGATACTCTGAATGTTGTAGTGAACCTTTAGGAAAATAATGATTTCAACACATTTTAACAATACCGCAATAATGCTGATAACCATGATAGTTTTTATGTTGTATAAAGTTTCCAGATAGCAGTGCATCCTTCGTGCATTCACACACCTCGTCCAGCTCAGACACCCAGTGATAGATTGATTGTTGATACCAGGGGTAGATCAGATCTAAAAGCGAGCTCAGTAAGGTGGGTTGCTAATTGGGGCAATGGACCCGATGCCTAATGAGGTCTCTGTGTATCTATATGATCCATTAATTGTACCGGACAAATGTAGAATCACACACACACTCCAACCTTCTGGAAGAACAGCAGCCGTTGTCTCTCTTTGACTTATGCTCCTGCAGCCCCCTCTGTGCTGGGAATGAATAGTGGCTTGACATTTTGTGAGTCTTGCTGAGGAAAAGAAATCATTTTGGGAGGAGCTGAATTTGTCTGCTTTATGTGCGAAATGAAAATGTTGTCCCTGTCACCATGGCTATGCCTTTAGCACCCACACGGCACAAGAGTGATTGCGACATTCCTGCTTTATATGCCACCGCCTGCTAAAACGAGATCCCGGGAGAGATGAAGGTTCTCTAAAAGTTACCAGAGGTGGTGTGACTTCACCTCTGCTCTGCGACTCCACCATCAAGTGTTATTTTTCTTCCTTTTTTTTTTCCGGTGGGGAAAGATAGAATTGCGTGACTTGCCCGTGAATGTCTGTCTTTCACCTCACGATTTCACATCTCAACTAATGGAATGAATAATTGAACGTGTGCATGAACTATTATTTTGGCGGCCATGTCTGGCCGCCGTGAAAGAACGCTGCAGCAATGAACATTCAGGAACAAAGGTTATTTGTTCCTTTTTGCTTGATGTTAGAAGTATTTTATTATTCGCTTTCACACCCTCCAGCAAACACAAAGAGATCAAAGTGAAACTCTACTGTCCATTATAATCCAAAATAACATTTCCTCTAAACCACGGAGGATTAAATCATGATATATATTTATATTTATAAAACTCATGCATGTTTAAGATCTTTGTGCTTGATAAAGTATGCACTTTAAGAAATAATTGACACTTTGCGTGACGGGATAATGGAGTGGCATGTATTTTACAACAACTTAGCACAGATGTGACAACATACGCTGCAATCTTTTTTAATCTTCATCCCTTCAGTGTTGTGTGTGTTTCCTTAATGTGTTAAGTGTTTGCAGGCAACTGGCTTTTATATTCTGTTATAATGATGTTTCATCAACACCCCCGTACGCCATATGCACACAGTCACAGGATCTTTGCCTCAGGACACCTTGTTTAGACTTGGAGGATCATAACTGTTGTCTTTAATATTTTCCTAGCTGCTGTGCTTTAGCTCGAATAGAAAACGTTTGTCCAGTCTTGCATCATTTCTGTGAACTGGAGTAGTTTCACTCTTGTATGAAAAGCTGGACAAAGCCTGTACAGCCTGTCTGGTCCCAGGAAGTTTAAAGTATTTAACTCATATTATGGAAGAGGGAGATACAGTGTGCACATTGTCGCTTGAGGTGTTGTTGAGACGTTTTTAATATGAAGGAAAACCTCCTGAGCCAACAGCGTCTCTCCACAGTGAGGAAGCTGCTGCAGAGCCACAGCCAGGGAGAGAGACCGCAGGGCCCCCCCGCTGATTAGCTTGATTAATTAGACCGAGACTTTATCAAAGTGATATTTGGAGTTTGTATGCAAAGAGGCCTCCAGTAACGATAGCAGTTGTTGCAGTATTTTTGCTGCCATTGTGCCTGTTTGCTTCGCTCTCTCCTTTGAATAAACATTTACTGTTTATTCCTAATAACCCACTCCGATAGCCATTACCATGCTGATTTACTTAATATAATACAGCCCTTTTGACAATGATGATTCCCTTTTTAGTCTTGATTTGTCAACGTCAAAATGATTGTCCCTCTTAGTTGTTGCTTTCTTTAATATACCTGCGTTTTTGCCAGCCGGCAACTTCCGGTTCTTAAGAGTGAAGCCGATGCGGAAGTGTCTTAAAACGTGCATTCTCTCTACTGACCAGCAGGGGGCGACTCCTCCGGTTGCAAAAAGAAGTCCGGTTGTATGGAAGTCTATGAGAAAATGACTCTACTTCTCACTTGATTTATTACCTCAGTAAACATTGTGAACATGAGTTTATGGTCTCAATCTCTAGTTTCAAGTCTTCAACACAGCATGATGCTCATTTAGTAAATTATGCTCCAGTTCAGAGTAAAATAGATCATAAAGCAGAGTATGCTTTAGGGCGGGGCTTGCTGTGATTGACAGGTCGCTGCCGCTACCAGAGACGTCTACGCCGTCCCTACGTCACTCCTCCGCATTCCAAATATGCTAACTTCCATTCATTGGCTGCAAAAAACCAACATGGCGACGGGTGTAATCCAAGATGGCGATGGCGAAACCGCCGAACTCGGGGCTTCCTAACGGCAGTCCACAAAGCAACGGGTGACGTCACGATGACTACGTCCACTTCTCGTATACGTTAGTTCCTTCTTTATTATGGCCGCAGTAGCTTAGGCCCCTCCATTCCCCTCCAAGCCATCTTTGCCGTAAACATTGTTTTATCGGTACACACAAGCCTGTGTGTTTGCGAGCGTGAAGAGAGGACTGTTGTATGTGCCGTTTATCAGGTTTAGTGATCATGCGTTCAGATAAGCCTTTCAGACAGACTGGCAGATGGGCTGTGTGTGTGAAATTACTTTTGCTTTTGCTTTCCAATAACTTCACATAATATGTTCCATTTCTCTTCTTCTGTTTCACTCACGCTCGCACACATTGCATCTATTTCACACAAACACACATGCACAATTACTCTCTCTCCCAGACACATATCGCTTTACTCTCTCACCCTTTATTTTCAATCAATCTCTCTCCCCCCACCCCCCGTCTCCCTCGACCGGCAGCCAATAGTGGAGCTGATGGCGTAAAGGCCATTTTCTGTGAATCAGAGCGTTGTTGTGTCTTTGCCATTAGCTATTCATGAGCTCTCCTGCCTCAGGTCTGTATACCTGGATTGGTGCGGGCCGCGTATAGGGGATGCAGTGGCTGACTGAATGTGGATTAACGAGAGTGTCACGTTTAATACCGTCATGTGACGTTGCCAGGAGAGAGAGAGAGAGAGAGAGAGAGAGAGAGAGAGAGGGAGAGAGGGAGAGGAAGACAGAGCGCTTGTTTATCTCATCAGCAGACTAAAGGAAAAGCAGGTCTTGACCCGCGCCAATTTGTTTTGTGCGGCTGTAACAGAAGATAGATTAGCTGTGTCTGTGAATGTGTCTTCAGTGTTAAACATTTTCTAGTAGCGAGGACCGTGTGCACTTGTTGATATCCCTGCACCTGTGCTGCTGTGCACGTAACAGGATTCCTCAGGCGCTCACTTTTTTTTTGTCATCATAACCATAAAGGCAGATATAAATAATAAAAGGAAGGAAATCAAGAGAGATGGCGAGATTGAAATGAGGGAGTGAATAAATGAAAGTGCTGACTGCGTGGTGAAGGGGGGCATGATGGAGCGCTTAATCATCGGCACCGCGATGCTAAATGACAGCACCGGAGAGAAAGAATGAAAGACGGAGGAGAGGCACCGGGTGAAATGGAGATGACGGGGCAGCACGCTTAGGTGAAGAGGAGGATGGGGAGGGGGAGGAGGAGGACGAGGAGGGATCGAAGAGAAGCGAGAGGGCATTCGATGAAGTGAGAGGGAAAGAGAGTGAGTGAGCGATGAGAGTGGGGGTGTATGTACTCACCTGCAATCAATTGTCTTTTTTTTTTTTTTTTTTTAATCTGTATTTCAACTGAGCTGTACCATAAAGGACAAGGAGCAGCAATGACCGTCTCCATACATCTCTCACAGACCTTAAGTATCTAACTAGCTCGTATGTGGACTGCAGGGGGATACCTGCGTGATCTTCACCATTGCTTTGCTCTGTCGACACACACACACACACACACACACACACTTCTCCCCACATTGACTTACAAATTGCAAGAAGACTCAAGGAGATGAAACTCTGAACTTGGAATTCCTGAGTAGCTTTGAAGTTTTCAAACATCTCTCTCTTTCAGCCTCTCTTGTGGGCTGGGGGGGGGGGGGGGGGGGGGGGGGGGG
>NW_022280058.1:1727524-1736257 GCF_004355925.1 Anarrhichthys ocellatus | reverse complement strand
AGGGGGGGGGTGTTGCAGTATCTGCAGTTAGCTACGGGGAAGGCTTTTGTGATTGTAATTATTATTTTTATTTTTTTTTAAATCTTCTTCGAGGTTTCTGCTCCCAACCACAGTTTTCTCTCTCATGAGGATTTCCCGAGGTGACCCCATCCCCTCTGTGTTTTGTGTACCTGGGAAACCTGTATGAATGTTTAGATGTACGACCAATATTTCATGTTTGAGAGAGGTTAAGTCAGACAAGTTTATGTTGTTGTATTTTCTTAGCAGATCCATGGTCATGGCTGCTTCTGGAACCCATTTCAGCACCAGAGGAAGCGTATTAACGTACTTCACTTCCCGCATCATGACATTTCAAATAGCACGGAGTAGGAATCCATTGTCAAAAAACTCAGGAGCATTTTGACAAGATTTGGAAATAGACGAGAAAAGAAGTCACTGTGCAATCATGTTGTCCTGCTGTGTTATTTTCATCTAGTGATTAACTAACTCATTCAGCACACACACACATTCCCAGTGTTCCTGATATGAACACAGGTTAGGCATGAGTTTAAATGAGTTGTCCCGTCTCCCTGCATTATGTGCCGATGACTGTCTTCTTGTCTGTCTGTGTGTGGACACTTTTGAAAAGCACTTTTAGTTTTTCTCTAGAGTCCGAGCCAAGAATGTGTTCAATAAGAGGTTCACATTCCCTCACTGGAGTGTGCTGGGTTCAGTGTGAGTCCTGTAGTGAGTACTGATCCTAGATATCAGTAGAAAAGCTGCAGGTAGCTAGAAGCATGCGGCCTGTGCCTGCTATGAACAGAACTTCAGTCATACATCATATTTACTTGATTGGGGGGGAACTAAGAGAAAGTAATGAGTCGCCCACCACCCTGCTTGTTAAACTGGGACAACTGCTGTATTAATGTCTGTTTGGTGAATATGAGGAAAGCGTACCTGCAAACAAGTGCAACTCAAGTGTGCCTCAGAGAGTATTTGTGACAGCAAGATAATTAAAGATATTTTGAAACAACCATCTCTATAAACCACCCCAGCAAGGCGTCACATAAATACTCTCCCCGAACCAAGTCTAAAAATACCCGCTCCATCAGCTCACCGACACGCCGGGAAATGTGAAAGCTAAACAATGAGCGTGTACACCTCAAACACTCCTCTGTCTGAGCTTAGTCATTATCAGTTGACTTGTTTGCTATTACTGGAAACATCTGCGCTGGCATAGGTATGTGTCTGACCTTCTATGCGTGCGCCTGTATTTGAGTGTACGCTCTGGCATCTGCGTTTAAACGTGGAAGTAAGTAAACACTCGGAAAAGAAAGTCATATTGTATCTTGGCAAGGACATTTGTCAGTCTTATTGAATTAATTTGAGTCTGTGAGAGAAATGTTTACGGAGACGGAGTCTGCCCTTCAAACGGCGTGTCACTTTGCTGCCCTTGTCTGGGGAGGGAGGGAGACGACGAGGACTCTCTGTGTGCGTTGCAGTTGGTGGCAGATGTTGTCACTGAGGAAGGGAGGAAGTAAACATCCACATTTTCGTACACACATACTTGTGTTCGCTGAGCATATGGACACAGTCAGGCGTAAGCACACACACACACACACACACACACACCCCGAAACGCCTCCCACGTACCCGACAGCAACAAATTAGTTGAAAAGTGTGAAGAAAAGGGCAGATGGACGACAACAGTGAGTGAGAGAGGCAGATTGGGAGAAACTTAAAATCGAGTTAAATTAAAATCAGAGATTTATTCTAACGCGTTAGAAGATAATTACTGAAAACATGTTAAAAACATTGTGGACTATGTGGTACTGAATTGTGGAGTTCGTTTGTTAAATGTTTTTTCTCCATTATTGAGTTCAGTATTTTTTTGGGTAGGCCTAGAATCACTTGATACTTGATAACCACTCCTACTTACAATAGAAAGCTACTGTAGGGCCTTAAATCCAGCAAAAAGTAGTGCTCAGCTGTGAGATGTGGTGTCTTTTGACTTTACCCGTACTTTAAAGTGATCAGGTTTTTCGGGCCCACACAGGTAACAGGTATCTGGCATCGCCAGCGGACATAACATGCACTCCCTTTTTGAATAGAGACCTGCTCTTCAGTCCAGCTCGAAATCAATGCCAAAGGCTCGAGATGAAAAGAAAGCAGAGGTGAGCGCAGGCCGAGGATGGTGGAGACTGATGAAGGCAGATTTTTTTTTAAAGGACTGGAAAAAGAAGATGAAAGAGCGAAGACTGTGGGACAAAGTTCAGAGTGTTAGGCGAGGATGGACACTGGAGACGTGCTTCAGCTCTTTTTTTCTTTCTTGGCACCAGTATAAATGAGCGGAGCATGAATTACTCCTCACCCGTACTGACGTCAGTGTCTCCCTGGGGGCTTCACTCCACAGATACATTTTTTGGGGTGACGTCAAGACAGGCAGGACCTTTTCAGGTGTGAAGGTATGCTTTGTAGCTGCGCTCTTTGTGTTTGAGCGTTGTCTATGTAGAATGGTCTCTTTCATCCCGGTAGTCTATTTTAAACTCTTCTAACCACTGGATTTGGACATTTGGCGTTCATGTGAGAGTTGTTTATGGCTTTAATATAATGTTTGGGCCTGTGAAGCCTGTTGTAAGCTGGACACAGACTGAGCCTCAGGAAGGAATGCTAAATGGAAAAACACAAGTGATGCTGCTGTTTAGGATGCTCCACCTTCTGTGCCCAACTTTCCGGCTCCCTGTGCCCTTCTCCTTCCTCACCCTCACACCTCACCTGCACTTATGTGCTCAGATGACCTTCTTCTTCTCCCCCGTCGTCCCCCCGCTCCCTCCCCTCTTTACCTCCGTCTGGCCTGCCGGGCTGTCACGGTGATATCCCGGTTGCCGCGGTTTTGATCTCCGCCTTCAATAATGAATGAAAGGATACGATTCGTCAATCACTTCAAAACCCCACGTAGCCCACAATGCCCAAGGTCAGGACAGTGGCAGCTGTCAGAGGGGATGATGGCGAGCACAGACAGGTGTGTGGACGGGCTCATGCACAACACGTACGCTCCACAGAGCCCCCTGCGCTTTGTCAAAGGACGGGTGGACCAACATTTAGCAAAACAGGGAAGTGAAATAAAATGAGCTGAAGACTGGGAGGCTTAGAGATGAAGGATACGTGAGAGTGTAGTTTACACGTTACTTTCTCTATTGTTTCTAATTCTGTTTGTTTAAGAGACGCACCCATTGCACAGTTTTCTTTCTTTCAAAGGACTAATTGACCTTTACACTAATGCTTTTATAACTTTCCTTGAAATTCCATTGTGTGTTCGTAGATTAACATTGACTATTAAATAACTTTAATTTTCTTCAAAACTGCACCAAGTTACAGGACCTTCTCTCACTCTCACTGAAACAAATCTCAAAGTTGTTCCAAAAGTTTAACACACACACACACACCACATCGACCACGTGGTGTGTGTATGTGTGTATGTGTATGTGTGTGCGTGTGATGTTACCATCTGTGCCACTTTTTGTGCAACCATCATGTGGAACATCATGTTTGTGACTTTGACCGACCGAAGATGGGATGTGTGAGACCGTTCAGCTGACAACCGGCCGGTTTCGACAGATCGATAAGACCATCTTTAGTATGTCTGGGTTCGTGTGTGTGTGTGTGTGTGTGGGTGTGTGTGTGTGTGTGTGTGTGTGTGTGCGTGTGTTGAGTGAGATGGACCCTGGAGTCATGTCACTAGACTATCACATGTCTGAATGTGAAATCTCTCGGTATTACTGTGGATCTGGGTCGAGTGTGTGTGTGTGTGTGTGTGTGTGAGAAGCCCAGTGGCTGTGATGTGAAGTCGGGGTTGTGATAGCGTACGACAGGTTCAGGAACAAACTGGTAAAGCCTCAGCCACCATGACACCCTCTGTTGTCCTTGTTCAGATCTGTCCATGGACTTCAAAAACCTGACTGAATGATAATGTGTGTGTGTGTGTGTGTGTGTGTGTGTGTGTGTGTGTGTGTGTGCACAATACAAGTTTGTTTTCTACCTGCAGAAGGACTGTTTTTAATAATGAGATGTAAAATAGAGGCAGAGGCGGGGGGCGGGTAAAAAAAACAATGTGCAGAGAGTAAAACAGAGGAATAATTATTGTGTGCGTGTTTGTGTGTCATTCAAAAGTATCGAGGAGCTTTCACAGTCGCTTGTGTACACAACTTTCTTCAGAGAGAGGAGGCTGCCGTCTCAGCTGGAAGTATTCCTTTCACTCCCTCCCTACTCTCCCACTCACCTCCCCTCTCCTCCTGTCCACCTGTCTGCGCATCAGGAGATAGGAGCTGACAGTTGTCTGTGTGCATGCGTTTCCGTCTGTGTGTGTCCGTCCTTGCATTATGTGCCCCGCAGTGTGGCCCACCTCTTAAATGTCACTGATCACAGTCCACCTGATTAAACAAACCCACCCCCCCCCCACCACCTCCCATATCACCCTTCATCTCCCACTCCCCTTCTGCCCCAATTATTGCCCCCTTTTCTACAGACCTGCACTCCATGCAGCTGCAACATAACTCCCGAAGACACACACACACACACACACACATGCAACGACGTAATGTTCTGTTATGTACCAAAGCAGGTTACTGCACATTATCCAGTTGAAGTGCAACGTATTGAAGATTGGCATTATTAAACGCCAGAGGAAGCGATACATTGACATTTTAAAATGAGTGGCTCACTCACACATTTTGCTTCGGCTAACCTCCAAAAAGAACTACACAATGGCCAGTCACTAAATGAGCACAGGCCAAATTGGAAAAGGGCCAAAGACAATATGATTACTGGAGGTATTAATTGGTTACATTTGTTTGATTTCACCTGCTACTGTAGCCGAGCAGAACAGAATATTAATGTGAATCCAGACGGGGAAAAAAAGCTGCAATTTCAGCTCAACCTGTTTTCCCAAATGTGTTGCTCCTTGAAAGAATCTAACCAAAACTCTGCGTTATACTATCACCGTCTTTAAAATGAAGAAGTACACACACTCGCAAGCAAAGTCAAGGACGTAAACTTTGAACTCTTTTCTGTTCACGATTGTTCGCCCAAGCTTGTGTCTCCTCGTGTTGCGTTGCGAGCGATCGTGTGTGCACGTGTGACGGTGTAGGCGAACGTCTCTCCCGCTCTCACATCTGCCAATCGGCACGTCGGTATCAGTCAGTCAGCTGTCACCTCCTCGCAGACAGCTGTCGGTCAAGGCCGGCGGAAGCCACGGTTGGAGCGGGCGAGGAAGGAGCTCGGAGGAGGGAGCTGTGATTGGCTGTCAGAGCAGGAAGAGAGGTTAGGGCGGCGTTAATCCGGTCTTCAGTGAGAGGTGCTTTGTTCTCGTATGGAGTCTTGATGTTCAGCAGTCAATTAAAGCAGCTGCCAACTTGAAAAGCCACGAGTTAAACTACCGATCAAAGCACTCGCGCTCGCATCCTGTTTGCCACGCCTACCATTCTGCTACATCTGACGGTGGATGGAGCAGAGGAAGCATTTTGTTCTCTCGCGTGGCCTTTTTCTGCTGTTTTCCAGTTCAGGACCAGTGCTTCTAGTCCGGGTAAAAGTCAGTTCCCCGTGGACTCTCTAATTCAGCCGAGGCCTGTTGGGATCAGTGGGTGAGCTGCAGCCTAGTGGGTTAACGTCAGAGCCGCTTTGATTGTATCATCATCAAAGGCAGCAGGTGTTTCGTGCTTAGCTGTCATCTCGTTTGGCCAATACATTCCTTCAGTTAGAGCTCCGTGATGGATGTGTGAGAGACCGGGGGAGTCGTCTATCAGTTGTGTTGCACTTAACGCAGGGAAAGACATTGCGATCCTGAAGGTTGCTATAGTTATGATTCAGGCAGCACAGCTGATCGGAGATACATAAGCTGGTTCCATTCCGGTCCGGACCAGCTGGTGTAGACATTCAGGAGGTAAAAACATCCTGTGTGTGTGTGTGTGTGTGTGTGTGTGTGTGTGTGTGTGTGTGTGTTAAATGAGTCTATTCGTTTGTGTTCCGATCCAGTCGCCGCCCATAAAGGTTATTTTAAACATGTTTGGCTTTTACGACTGGAATCGGCACTGTCATCATCATTTAGAGGAAGGAATCATTTAGAAAAGGAAAAACAAAGCGACGTGCCATGACAGAGAATTCAATTATATTCCACTTCATCAGCTTTTAGGTCAGAGCCACAGCTCAAGTGACATTGGCCTCACTCACAGCTTTCTCTGCAGAGTTCTTGTTTCCCACCTTTCTCAATCCACCACTTCAGACACATTTTACATTTTCTTCTGTTTACTTTTACGGTTAAAAGAAATATTTAAAAAAGGAGATCAGCTTATCCAGCGTGTTGATCTCTGGACGTACTCGGAGGTCTATCACGATGATCACGTTATGGACTTATCGTACGATATACGGACGTGATCTAGATCATTTCTGCTGACCTAAATATTGCCCGTTAGCCGAAATAAACAGCAGGGTTTTTCCTACCATTACAAAACTTGGCCATTGTGCAGGAACTTCATGTTTTTGTTAACAAAGCACAAGAGTCAATATACTGTTTTACTTTATTTCTGTATATTTTCAGTGTACTCGCATTATTGTGTTAATGCATTGTCATTAAATGGTCTTCAAATGCCAATAATAAAGTTTATCGCAATTATTTCTGGGATGGTATACCGTGCATTATGTGCTCCTTTCTGAATGTCAAGGCTGAAACAATCGGTGTATTTTGGTGGAAACACTGGTAATGTGTGGGCTGTTGCAGTAATCTTAATTCCTCTTCATGCAGTAAGTATTCATCAACAGCATCTGGGACTATTTCAGGTGCAAAATCACGACACATTGGGATTGTGTTCTCACCCGGGGAGATGGAATTTATTTCCTCAGCCCCTCCACTTTACATTGTTCAATTAATTAGCCTCTTTTCTGACCCTATTTTTCTAACTGGCTGCAATACGCCAAAATCTCAACTCATAATTCTTCCTCCCGCCGCACACACTGTCAGTCCAATTAAGTGTTTTTAAAAGCCTGTAGAAACAAGCGCTGGCAGACTTATTAGATTAAAAAGGAGTAGAACTCATTTGCACCCCATAATCAAATAGACTGCTGTTACCACGGGAACAAAAAAACTGCCTAGCTATGCAACTTTTACCCGCTTATTCATAGAAAATGTATTTGTGATAAAAGAGTCTGATGTAGTTATTTTCTCCCCTTCAACCTCATGCGTCAAAAAGGCATGGTGAGGGGTGTGTGTGTGTGTGTGTGTGTCTGTGTGTGTGTGTGTGAGAGACAGGGAATCAGTATTCACAGACTGTAGGCACTTCTGCCGGCTATGTCTCACAGTAGGGGTTAGCTCTATGAAGATAAAGTGATTTCTCTGGAGTGAGTGACCCTAAATCTGACCTGACACACATACAAACCCACGCTGTCCACACACACACACACACACACACACACACACACACATATCCAATAATTAAGTAGGCCCTGTTGGAATAAGATCCATGGCTCAACTTTAGTTTTATCCTTGCACTCTCACTCTTAAGTCAGAGCTCTGACACCACATGGTTTCCTTCTCTTTGTGTATCTGAATGCAAATCAGACTGTTTTGCTTTCTTTGACCACATTCATTTCAAACTTCCAACACAAAATAAACAAAAAGCTTTTACCCGTGCCGTTACCAGTTAGGCAGCACTTTGACCTCATGTCGAGCCGGAGAAAATCTCACATCTCAACACAGCGGTTGCAGTAAAAATTCAGGATTAATCCTGGGATGTTTAAGGCAGCAAGTCGTAAGAATAATGATTGTTACGGGCCCATGACAAGTCCAGGCCTAATTTCCAGAGTCCATGTAGGAGAGGCGAAGGGGAGAGGAGAGAGGGCGGGATCGTAGTGGACTATCAGCCGCGGAGCAGCGACCCTGATCCTTCTTCTCCTCCTGTCCTTTCATCCTCCTTTGCTCCCTCTCCCCTCTATCACAGCGCTCATCTCCCCGGCAAATTGAATTCTTCCCCAGTATCTGCCTAAGCAGCTTCACGAGAGCCGGCCCGGGAGCAGGGACAGGCACATGTCGCGGCAGGATGAAGTGTGTGTCTGCATGCACATCTGCCTCTCGACTCTCCTGTCACATTTAGAGGCCAATCTCTCTGTTAGGCGACATTTCCCCCCCCCCGAAGAGGTAAAAAGCAGAGACCTTGAGCTGCCACGCACTTTGACAGAGATGGGCCGAGGGGCAACAAGAGACTTGAGGGAGGGACAAAGAGAGGGGAGGTGGACTTGATAGAGAGACAGGCGGTTGGATGGTACAGCTTATGAGAAAGACAGACAGGTTAGGAGAAGGGAAGACTGTGAGGGAGGGAGAGTGACATTGGGGGGCAGCGAGGGGGGGGGGGGGGGAGAGACAAGCGACATCAGTGAGTGAAACAGGCTGTTAGTTGACCTTGCTCCTCTCAGATGTGAGGTTCTCTGCCTCTATCTGTACTCCCTAATGGACCCCCTCTAAAGTAGACCATGGGTTTAAATGGCCAAGGGGGGGTGCAGCGGTACAAGGTATGAAGTATGAAGAACGTAGTAGATAAGTGGAATGGAAGGAGGCAGGTGCAAAACGTCCACATCTTTCTATTTGTACAGTATGTTCGTGTGCCGGCCTTTCTTATTGAGGGTGGTATTTGGTAAGCTGTAAAGGCTGCAATCTGTGCTGCTCTCTCTCTCTCTCTCTCTCTCTCTCTCTCTCTCTCTCTCTCTCTC
>NW_022280058.1:1727182-1727514 GCF_004355925.1 Anarrhichthys ocellatus | reverse complement strand
TCTCTCTCTCTCTCTCTCTCTCTCTCTCTCTCTCTCTCTCTCTCTCTTTCTCTCACACACACACACACACACACGCAGGCAGGCAGGCACACGGCGGTGAGTTATCGTGCTGGTCAGCACTATGACATTGGAGTCTGCATTGCCAGCCATCGTCTGTAGAAACGGAATATTCCAAATAAATCCATACCCTCTCACACACACACACACACACACACACATAATCCTATATAAATCTATCTTAGATGGAACACTTCCCTCTTGTGCAGGGAGCAGGCAGCTATCAATCGAGAGAGAGAGAGAGAGAGAGAGAGAGAGAGAGAGAGAGAGAGAGA
>NW_022280058.1:1698950-1727172 GCF_004355925.1 Anarrhichthys ocellatus | reverse complement strand
GAGAGAGAGAGAGAGAGAGAGAGAGAGAGAGAGAGAGAGAGAGAGAGGTAGTGAGAGGGAGCGAGAGAGAGAGAGAGAGAGAAAAAGTGGAAAGCAGAGAAGTAGAAGGGGAGTAAAAGGTGGCCTTGAGACATCCACAGGGAATAAGGAATCAGGAAGGAAATGGAGACGAAGTGACACGGCTATAGGAAAGACCGAACGGGGGAAGTTGAAACGGCAGGGAGGAGAGATGATTGAGTTGACAGGAAAAGGAGAGAGAGAGAGAGAGAGAGAGAGAGAGAGAGAGAGAGAAAATGTAAAACTCTACCTCAGAGTTATGGACCTGTCCATACGTACTGTAGCTAGCAGATAAGACTGCTCCCCTCTAACCCAGCCTGTGTGTGTGTGTATGTGTGGGTGAATGGTTGATGAGTTGAATAAATCGCTTTGCCCCCCCCCCCCCCCCCATGGTACACCCCACACCCAGATGCTGATTTTTGTTTAGTGGATCCAGGCCTGAGCAGCTGCCGACAGGTCCTACAGCTAGTTGCTGTGGACAGACTCTTTAGCCTTTGTGTGCTGGCGAGCCAGGTCTGACCACCTGAGCCAAGAGTTAAAGACTGGTCGCCATTGTTTAGACGGCAGCTGCAGCCGAGCCATTCAGCAAATGTACCTCGCAAGGCCAGGCCAGCGATTCAACAGCATCATCATGAGTTGCAATACTGGTACTGTGTACCATATCGTACAATCTCTATGCCTGGATGCTTGACAGTCTAGCCGTACAATGAATGTAAAGTAATAGGATGTCTAAAGTTGTTACATATGTCATCTATATTTGTTATTATCCATTATACACCCATTATACATATGCACCTTTCTCTTGAAGTGCAACACACACACTGGCATTTGATGCGATTCCACACACAGCAGATGCTCTGTGCCCGGCAGAAGAAGTAAGTAACAGTGTGTCGTTCCAAGGAGTAAATGTGATAGAACTGCTGCTTTTCTGGACCGTTTAAGCGCATCAATGCGGCAAAATAGGACTTGCCGACACGGTGATGCATGTCGCCGCTGTGTGGGCCTCCGTAGAAAACAATAGGCGCGAGTGTTTTGACATGCATCATATGCTACATGTCTTTCCCTTATTGCTAATGTGAAAAGTAATGTCATAATCTGTGATATCGTCTAACAACAAACTACCTTTAGCACACCTTTGACAGTCTGTTGTAATTACTGCAGTTATAAACGTCACAATCTGTGTTTAATACCACATCCATCAGAGAATGAGCTTTTAGAGCGCATTGCAACAGTGCGATAGTGGTAGATTTTCTGACACTTTACGGGAGAGCTTTGCAGAGGAAACATTAAAGTGTTTTTTTGTAGGTTTTTTATGACTGCAGGAAAAGTGGTAGAGGAACGCTTTGACAGATCTCACTAATGGAGCGGACTTTCTCCAGAGCTAAATCCCGCTAGACGAGTCTCAGGCAGATTTTGGCCGAGTCTCTCGCTCACACTCTTGCTGTGACTAATTATAGGATAAATGAGGGAGTTACAGAGGTGAAAAGGGCAGAGTCTTGGCTGCAGGAGCAGGGAAGAAGACGTTGATGTGAGTGAAAACAGTAGAATAGAGCCAACATTATTCCAGTCTGGATACATTGTTATTTAAATGTTTTGTTCAAGCCCGTTCTGAGAGGAAAGGAGGGAACATGAATGGAAACCTCTTTTTTTTTGTTTTTCTGTGGTGGATGAATTCGGATGCAATCGGCTTCGATGTCCAAGCGTGACCAACTCGGACGTTTTCATGCAACAAAAATAACACGTCTTCCTTTCTGTGTCTCGGTCTGTCAGAGGTCGCTCCCTACCTGCGAGGGGGTGGACAGAGGCAGCAGGTGGTGTTGGAGGGAAACAGGCTGGTGCTGACCTGCCTGGCTGGAGGCAGCTGGCCTCTCCAGTACCGCTGGAGTCTGAACAACAGCAACGTCACCGACTGGACACCACAGTACAGGTCAGTTACCTGCCAACCGGCTGGTTATGTGTCTGTCAGCCATTCCTTCCTTCTGACAGTCTCCTGTGTGTTCAGTCATGCCCGTAGCATGGAATACAACAGCACGCGAGCAGTGGCCCCGAGTGATGGAGTGTGTTTAGAGAAGGTCAGAACATTTAGACAGTGAAGCCAAAGTGAGATTAATAATTACATTAGCATCATAAATATGTATATGGTCTGGGGGAAGAAGTGGAGAACTAATCAATATGTCTGAGCTTCTTTCTCTGCATTTCTCTGCGCACCTCTCTTCTTCTTCTTCTTCTTCTTCTTCTTCTTCTTCTTCTTCTTCTTCTTCTCGCCCTCTTCCCTTTCCCCTCTCTCTGTCTGTCCCTGTGTGTGTTGTTGGGTAAGAGCTCAGCAATACCTCTCAGCAAAACTGCAGCTGTGAAACAAAATAGTTTTTCACATCATTCAGAAATAGAGGGGATCTTGGGAGCGCATACGCACTGAGGCAGGGAGAGGTTGAGCCAGCATTTTGTAGGCAGTTGCTGTTCAAGCCAGGAGGCGTTGCGTAGCTCTGGACTGCTCTCAGCGATCTGGCTAGTTTAATTTGTGTGTGTGTGTGTGTGTGTGTGTGGGTGGGTGGGTGTGTGTGTGTGACCATCGGAAAGACCTGATTTTAGCACATCCACATTACTTACATTTTTCTTTAATGTAGGCAGGTAGAGCGAGTCGAAGGGTTGGCGGTTCGATCCCCAGCTCCTCCTTGCGGGGTACAGGAGCTTGCTGTGTGTCAATGTGTGTGTGGGTGATTATTAGACAAATTATAACGAAATCTGTATAAAAGCGCTGTATAAATGCATTCCTTTCCATTTGTACATACTCAAAAGAAGTCGGGCCTTTACAGAATCACACACTTTGTCCCTTTTCAACACCTTCTCTATTCGTCTGATTTATTTTATTTTCAATTACCTCTTATGCTTATGTTTAATGTACTGGACAGTGAACATTTCAGATGAGCAGCGCTGTAAGTGAAACTGATTTACATTAATGGGAACTCCAGTTATGTTTCCTTCTCCAGCGTCAGTTCGGCTACAGTTGCCTGGCACTTTTTTTACACATGGTGAGTTGCAGTAAAACAATTTGTAGGCAAGTTAGACTTCACTCTTGACAAGGCTACTGTATCGTCTTTAAACAGTTTTACTGACAAATAAAGTTATTTTTCACAAAGTCTTCTTTTTCCAGCCAAGCCTAAAGTAGACAATGATATCCACATTTGTTTTTAACATGAAGCCATAATAGGTCTGATGTAAATGATGTGGTCCTCTGCATCCACATTCTTATTCAATGAATGCACACATCACATGGTGGGGAAATACATGCAGTCATTGAAGCTACAGGGAGGGTTTGGTCTGAAGCTGTCTTATTGAAAAGCCTGATTCTAATTGTTCTGATCTTGAATCACAACGGGGTCTTTGACTTCACACGCAGGGCTGAGAAATGTACTGAGAAATGACATTATTGATTGGGACCCGTACACGTCGAATATAAAGGAAAACTATAGTTGGAGTTTCAGAAAATACAGCAACAGCCCCTCCGCACACGCCTGTTAAAGAACGTAATGGAACACGGACAGAAAGATTAGTTGCGGTGTCCAATATCAAAATCTGTTTCAGGATGAGAGCTGCTGTGTAATGTGCCATTCCTGATTCAGATGGACTTGCCTGTGTGAGTCTTTGATGCACACATGTGTGTGTGTGTGTGTGTGTTGGCACTAAGCATACACTAACAGCCTGGGAGTTAAATACTTGGCTGTCCTGGTATTCATAATGAGCCCCAAAGCGATGTCCAGTTTTACTGTGTCTACCCGGTTTTCATGTAATATATGTGTGTGTGTGTGTGTGCATGTGTGTGTGTGTGTGCATGGGCATTTGTGTGTTTGTCCAGCATGGCACCAACCTAGATCTTTTGCCAAGCTTCCCATTAGTGAAGCACAGTCCATTAAAACCCCATTAACTACCCCTCTCAGTCAAAAAAACAAAACAAATATGTGCACAGTCACAAACATTCTCATACACAACTCACACACACGTACACACATCTACTGTACGTACGCACCACTTTGCCTTCCCCTCTGTTATCGGGGAACGTTGACAACATTAGGCCCAATCCATTATCCGAACAAGGTCATGAAAGGGAATTGCACAAGAGTGCATACATAGGGACAAACAGACCTCCATCTTCTTTCCCTTCTGTATTGTTGGTCTCCAAACTGGCCAAAATGTATTTAACTTCTTCTGTCTGCAATTAAATAAAGTACAAGAAATAACAATAAAATGAACAAAGTTCATAAACTGAATTTAAAAAAAAAAGTTGTTTGAGTCTTTTTTATGAATGACCTGTTTGTGACTGCTGATTGTGTTGGTGGTAAAAATGACCCATGAATACTGTTGATTAACAGCTCAGGGATAAACAAAAACACAGCCTCATCATCACCATGCTGTCTCTGTGTCCGTCCATCTTTAGGTTTTCTGTCCGGTCTCTGAAGAGGACTGATGCTGGCCTGTATCAGTGCATGGTGAGGAACCGGATGGGAGCAGTCATACACAGGAGAACAGAGGTGCAGGTGGCCTGTGAGTACACACGTGTTTCTTGTTTTTTCTATTCTAATAACACCAATATGTGATTTTTTTTTTTCAATGACTAAGGATGCTGGTTTTAAAGGAAACGGATCCAGCACGGCAAGCAGCCTCTCTCTTAAAGTCCAGCTGAAATCCCAATTAGTCATCCCCTCTTTGCAGTCGGAAATAGTGTCAAAGTAAATTAACTTTTTTATGTTGCAATAACTGGAAGAAAGGGAAAAACGGTATTTTCCTTTTCTCTCTAAACACCCAATTTAATTTCAGTTGGACTTCAATTATTTAATGTAATATGTGGAAAGCATTTAAGCATTAAAATACCGAGCATACACTAACTCCAAAAAATACATCCACGTTGCATTTTTTTGAAGACAAACGGCCCAGTCACTGCAGCCTTTAAAACAGTGAAATCAGTTAATTTAATTGAATCGTTGCAATCAGTGGAATTGTTTCGGGGGCAAAGCAAATGTGTGTGAACTTCCACACACAGTCAGCGAGCCTTCTTGACAGCGCTGACCTAGTGGGGATCGAAGAGTCAGCAATGGAGGAAACTACAGTATCAAAGACACCTCTTGAATAAACTGTTTGAACTTATTGTCCCGCTAACTAGCTTGCTAACTGACGCTGAGAGCTTCAATACATCGCTGTATTGAATGAAATAATGTGGGACTATCAGGGGCCTAGTACAGAGGGAATAAGAAGAAATTCTGAGAGCTTTTGTAACTGACTGCGCCAACAGCTAGCGTGTTAGCGGTTAGCTCGCCAGCTACACCTGCGAGTAAAGTCACTACGTCACCAAGCTACGGATTTTTGATGGGCCGTTTTCTGCTGTGACCATGCTGCTTTTTCAGGGATTTGCATTGCTTGTATTGATATAATTGTAATTTGATACGTTGATATTGATACTCATGCCGGTCACACCTCTTTCCTCCTCCAGTTATGGGGAAGTTCGCCACTGAGGAACAGAGAAAGACAGTGACCCAGGGCCGAGCAGCCGTCATCAGCCAGCCTCCCCTCGCCTCTTTCCCCCGACCCCTGGTCACATGGTACAAAGACGGACACAAGATAATCCCCAACAACCAAATGTAGGTGTCTCTTCATTCCCTGTCTCTTTCTCTCTCTTTCTCTCTCTCTCTCTCTTTCTGTCTGACCTATACAGACACACTGACAAAAAAATATCGCTTGAGATACAATTTCAATTTTACACTTCTTATCCCTCCGTGGTATATCAATTAGCATGCGGCAGAAGCACAAAAGCAATTTTTAATCCTTCCACACCAATTGTTATGAATAATACCCCATTTAGATAACCGACCCTATTCATTAGACATCTCTACAAAAGACCCAGGACATTATCAAAAGAGGATAAAATGGATTTTTCAATGAATCAAATGGTTTTCTCTTGTCTGATCTGCAAGGTCATTAAGTAATTTTGAGTGCACCGGAGCTGTTCTTCTATATTAATTGTACAGCAGAGGGCCCCTGGATATGTGGTGTGAGCTGTATTTCACACTCTTTTGTTTAATGCTATTGTCGGGGCTGTTTTTGAAATGCATAATTTGCATATTATTCCGTAGCTCCTATACCGCTATCCTGTCAGTGTCGTTATTTTGAAAAATATTCATACAGTGTATTAACGATGTTATTATTCAGACAGAGCCGGGACGTGTATATTTGTTGTGAAAGGTTCCTCAGAGTAATGTGCTGTAGATTGAGGCAGTATCTTAAGTTATTTTGGAATATCCGTTTGAATCTACTCATCGCTGAAAGTAGGTGTCTGAGATACAGACCTTCGGGGGTTTCATTAGGCGGCTCTCAAAGCCCGAGATAACTAACTCCCCATTAAGAACACCAACTGCTCCCCTGTGTGTTATTGAAGGAAATTGTCAGTGGCCTTGCTGTACACTTAAATGGCCAGATAGCAACTTTTTCATTCCTTTTATGACAGTCACCGCGCAAAAGTGCTTGTGAGAAAGCCTTGTGGAGTCGGGGTACATTAGCAGTTTTTTTAAATTTATTTACTTCATCATTTTTTTGTTGTTGGTTCACACCAAGATTGACTCGGCTTTTTAATTTGAATGGACCCGGAAAATGGCTCTCCTGTTAACTTAATGGGGCTCCATTGAGTGTGATAATGAGGATGGATTGAAGACACTGCCGGTATATAAAGTGTTTACTGTCAACATCACCACTACAGTGCCCTCACCCTTTACAAATAAGAGCGCTACTGCCACTACCACTGGCGGGTAAGAATGAAAAAATGAATAAATGAATAAATATCTGTCTGAAGTGTGAAAAAATTGGCTCCTAGTGCTCCAAATGTTCACCTGCCTATCAATTAATATAATGGCCACTTAACCACATCAGAGTGGTATTGACAGCCGGGTACAAAGAGCCGCCCAGACTCTCTACAAATCTCATCCAGATCCATTTGTAACAGAAGAAGTCCAAGTTCGAGTCCAGCCTCACAGAGCCGCTAGAGAGGCTGCTGACTCGGATGCTCTGAAAGAACTATTTAGTAAGACGTGTTGTTCGGCCACGTCGGACGGCAAAAGTCTAAAGTCTAGTAAATCAATATATGTATACTGTTAATATTCATATATATTATTAATCATACATTATATATGATTCATCTTCCTCTTAATTAAAAGCTTACCAGAACCTGTAGATCTGTGTTCATATGAGCACAAAGAACAAACTACCTGTTTGCCATTTCCTTCAAGATTGTGTCCGCTCTGTTTGGCGGTGGGGATCCGGTCTGGAAGATCCCCCGATCCAGAACCAGTTGCAAGCGTAACAGAAGCCATCAATAGTGGAAGCATGACATATAGAGATAATGAACGTTGAGTTGAAGTCGGGTTGGCAGCAGAGATTGCAGAGTCGGCGCTGATGTAACGGTTGCAGCAGTAAGTTTAGCGGAACAGCTACAACGCGACGTGATTTGACAGCGAGCGATGTGCCGTCACACAGGGAGCAGTCAGCCGAGAGCCCGACGATCGCGACACGGATGACGCCGTGGCCTGTGTCCGGAGCCAGTATGTGCTGGTAATGTGGCTACATAGGCTCCATTTCTCTTTGGCCTTTATCTTAATTGAGTTTCGGGGGAAAAAAACAGTTTAACATCCTGCCCAAAATTGCACAGTCCCTGCATTTTATTATCAAGATAACCCATTAAATTCATGGTTTTCCTCAGCTATTTACTGCAGACAGAGTTAGTTCCCACTGAATACCTGAATGCCTCCCCTGAAGACATTTCTATGAAATGCAATGTTAGGGGCATTCTGGGGATAAAAAAAGGGAGGTGCTGTTTCACACAACAGCGGCCTTACACTTAATGCAGGAGATGTTTTATTTGGACCATATACCGGTTTTATGCAGAGAGACGGAGACGCGCCACTTCCATTAATTTGATATAAATCATGTTGCTCCATCTCAATTAACTCTCGAGTGTCCAGGACGGCCTCTCCCTTCCTGATCAGAGAGACAAACAGAGAGAGATTCAAAGGTCAGTATTTCAAATCATACGTTTCTTCACAACCTCTGACAAATCTGTCACGGCCGTACTTCAGCCCACTGAATTCATAAGGAAGAGTTCCACTCTGACGGTCAGTGTTTTTGCTTGAACCTGGAACCATGTTGCAGTATGTTGGTTACTGCATTACAGGTTCAGTGAGGGTCACCAAACAAAAGCTGGTCTTTCATGACAATCGGCCATTCTTTAGAGCTATTCATGTAGCGGCTCGGATATCTGCAGTTTCTGAAGGTTTGATGTGTTTTAATTCAAATATACAAATGTATAAACCTTAAGTTTAATAAGCAAGCTTAACTATAAAAGTCTCCTTCGAGAATTCAAGGTAGCACTGGGTGATTCATTGATGAGTGAAGTATTCTTTTAAATTGGAATTTATTTATTTTCAACATTAGCATTTCATCTGATTCATACTTGAAAAGGAAAACAGAGCGTGAACTTCTCTGAGTCGGCGCACCACTTAAACCTGTCATCCTTGAGCATTTTCTAGTAGTTTTGAGTATATTTTGTGATGATGCAGTTTTTCAAGTGTTTAATGTTCTTTTAGTTATATTAGACTCTTTGGAACTCTTTGGAACGAATAAACCCACACGTTAATTAATAATTGCTTAATTAATCTTAAGCAAAAGAACTATCCAAAAAGTGCTGTTTGCAAACTGCTGTTTGCAGCTCTTCTACTCCGTGTTGTTTAAGTCTGAAATAATGGATCGTGTAAAAAGTCATTTTGAAGCAGTGGATTTGATTCAATGTCAAATTATTCTTTGTAAAGTCGATATACCGGACTCCCAAGTACTCAGTAGAGAGACTAGAAGAGTCCGTCGCCCAGATAGGATTTCTTCATTGCTGTCATGGGGCTCCCGGCGGTCCTGTGTGAGGTGGGCACTGCGTTTGGGCCGAGAGGAGTGCAACTTTGAAGCAGTTTAGGATTCAAGGCTTTTCACACCAGTACCTGTATCCATGGCAACAAGATAAAAACAGGTTCTGCCACTTGCGGAGTCTGGTTATTATGGTAATATATTTTGTGATATAGAAATCATTTGAATGATATTGTTAGATAGTTAAAAAAAGCGTATCCAGAAACATTTCATCCCCGTGATTTTATGAATTTTTTAATTTTGTCTCTGCCCATCAAAGAACCCACACACACACACACCTGTAATATGACTCGAAAAAGGGTCATCTTCAAGTATTAATGTTATCTAGATAACAACTTTTTATTTTTGCATTGTGAGAGGAAACATTCTGATTTGCTTGCGCCCCACATACACACCGTGATTCATGCATAACACTTCCTTTGAACCCTCATAGAAAAGACTAATTTGCACCTTTCTTCACAGCTTCCCTCTTGTCTCTACAAGACGTGTCTCCCTCTCCCTCTCCTCCTCTCACCTCGCCGCTCCATCTCTCTCTCACTCCGGCTTTTCAGCCTCTAAATTATTCTTTATATGGCTTTGTTCCCATGCGTTGGCTCTCCCTCTCTCCCTCTCTGTCTCTTTTACGGTCATTATCATGCTACAGGATATACTGTTACAGAAGCCATAAACTTCTGTTCCTGAATAAACTGCTTAACTGCTGTGCTGCACCCCCCCACACACACACACCAACACACACACACACACAATCTGTCTCTCCAGACCAATCTCAGTTGCATCTACCTGGCTCTAACGTCTGTGTGCGGCCATGCGTGTCTGCTGAATATTTGCACGGTTCTGCCTGTGTAACAGTGTGTGTAAAGCTGTGTGTGGAGCCGTTGGCGTACGCGTTGGTGTTTGTGAGCGAGGTTACGCTGGCTGATCCTGCGGTCCGGTGAGACAGGGCCAGATGGCGCCTGGCGGTTGGCTGTCTTCGTGGTGACCGAGCTGATGATGTTGTTTATGAAGTTTATTGATCCGATATGCATCGCTCCCAGAGTCCCAAGCCCCATTTCGCTGTCTGCCTCTCTGCCTCTCTGCCTCTCCCACCGCTCTCAATTTACATCTGTGTGTCTTCCCCTAACCCCTTTCTGCATATACAACACACACACACACAACCATGCTCCCTCTGTGTGTCTAAGTGTCGCCTTACCCATCACGTCCACACACACACACATCCTGTTTGTGTATGACATTACCCAAACTCCCCAGCCCTCAAAGTACTGGCCAGCAAAGAGCGTACAAGCTGTCACTTCCCACACACTCTGCTCCAATCTAATAGAGCTCACACTCCCTGCCCCCTTCTATCTCCTTGCTGCACTGCCATCACTCTAATTTCCCACCCTCCCTTGCCATCCTTCCTCCAATTTTCACATGAGCTCTAGACTTCACACATAATTGAGTGTGTTTTCTTCTTTCATGTTGCTGTCCAGCAGCAGTCAAAACAACTTCGGGACAGCGCCGCCGCTGATATATATTGTAGCTGTGACCTGCAGCCCAGGTCGAGAAGAGCGCGCCGCTGTTTTTTAATTAGCTCTGAGGCCTGTGGCAGACGGACGTGAAAAGCCAGCAGCTTTTAAGCGGACAGCACGCAGGAGGAGAATTAGAACTCTTCTTTCTTCTTCTGTCAGTGCGCCCTGATTGATCGAATACAGGCAGTGATCTATGCAGAACCATGGCAGGGCAGGCGGAAAATATTTCAGTTTCTTGTTGCTGGGGAGTCGAGTGGTGCGGAGAGCGCTGGTGTCACAGGTGGTCAATGTCAGGACTGAGCCTTCTGGGAAATATTTCTCCTCACAGACCTGGCCTAAGCAGCCATATGCTGTGGAGGTGTGTGTGTGTGTGTGCATGTGTCTTCACATTCATTCATTTTAATTTGTCAAACCCCACTTAAACAGAGGGAGCAATTCATTATTTTGCCGCTTTCCATCTCTCACACTCACACACACACACAGCAGAGGTCTGAACAGAAGGAACTTTCTCGCTGTCTGAACTTTGCGAGCAGATGTTTTGTGTGTTTGTGTCTGCGGGCGTGTGCACATATGCATGTGTGTGTTTTCGACAGACAGCAAGCTCAAGAGTGAAAGAGCATCATTTGGAGGCAGACTCAGAGGATGTGTTGGCTTAAATCTCACCACATGTTGAAAATACAAGCGCCCATTTGAAAGATCTTCCATCCACAACGGCACCGCTGCGGTTCATAATGACTCAGTTTCTCACGGCAGCCAAAGGGGAGGATCAAAGTGACTGAGACTGAGGTAGAAGAAGAAATAGGGGGGAAATAGTAACAGGAAATGAATATGGAGTAAAGAGTTTAATCTATTGTGTCTGTGACTTAATCTCCAGAGTCACCGGGAGCTTAGATACTGTGACTTTGTATGTGTATGTGACTTTCTTCTCAATGATATGTTTTAGTTACTTTTGGGATCACAAAAGCATCCCAGACGTCGGAATTTAAGACATATGGCTGCACTAAGAAGAGCCATGTGCCAAAGTTTCCTCTACTTACTCATGTATTGTACTCTACACCCCCCCATTTATATGTCTTTGTTAAGGATTTCACTTAAGTTGCATAAACAAGCTCACATACCGATTCCTTCTTTGACGCTATGGAACTTTTAGAAACTTGGCTGTTTACACGACATTAACAGAGTCATAAGTTACAAAGTTGAATTCAAATCCAACTTTCTCCAAACATTTACAGCACATTTAGAAACCTCACTTCACGTCAATGCACTGGAAGAACTGCTGCCACAGCACGTAGTATGTTGTCAGTTGTGGTCTTGCTGTAGTTAAATATTGTAATATTTCCTGCATTAGCGAGCCAATCAGCCTCACTCTTGCGAGGCAATCCACTTGATAAATAGACCCGACTTATTAGTCTGACTCGCTTGCCAAATAAATGCCTATATATGTCTTCATTAGCTGTGTCTGCCCGCATTTGAAGCCTGTGCATTTATGCAATGCATTAGCTAGACAACTCTCTGGAAAGTATTAGATTCATAGAAAGGTCTGGCTGTTGTTTTGTGTCCTTTTGAGTCCCATGCTGCTGTCTTCATAATAGCTCAGGTCTGCTAATTGATTTAAAAATGGCAAAAAAAATAAACTACCTGACCAAGGAGTTGTGTTAAAGTGAATTGCCTCTTTGTCACTAATGGCAGTGAAAGGCGTTGGCTAAAAGATATAGCACTATGATCAGCATTTAGCATTTCACAGTAGATTAGAAGAAAATAAAAGACGGGACACAAAGCAACAGGAATTCATTTTTTGAATCCCATCCGAACTGATATTTTCCAATTTACCTCTCCTTCCCTTTCGCCTTTTGCGCCCCTCTTTTTTTTTTCCTTCCCTCTTTCCATCCCTTTCCATAATTGAATTGCTTCTTTGGTCGCTTAATGTGGCGGCAAATAACAGAATGAAAATTCTCTACAGTAAACTCTTCCATTTCCACTTCAATAACTTACCTCTCTCTTCATTTGAACAGAAATGGTGTTGCTTTGTCTCTCTTGTTTGCTTCTTGTTCTCACCCCGTCTCTCGCTCACTTCGTCCTTCCTTCTTGTTCTCACCCTGTCTCTCGCTCACTTCGTCCTTCCTTCTTGTTCTCACCCCGTCTCTCGCTCACTTCGTCCTTCCTTCTTGTTCTCACCCCGTCTCTCGCTCACTTCGTCCTTCCTTCGTCCTTCCGTCTTGTTCTCACCCCGTCTCTCGCTCACTTCGTCCTTCCTTCTTGTCAGGTGGTATTAGTGGTTGTTGATCCCAGTTCAAAGGGAAGATGGTAATCTTGGTATTCCTCTGCTTTTGACCTTTTAAAGTCTTTAAGGGGAAACGATGAATACTTACGTAAATGTTTCCAATCGTAGCAAAGCTGTGGGAGTTGATCTGTCTCGGTGTTGTTTCTACGCTGGTGAATTTTTGGTTGTTAAGCCGTGTGCTGTTTAAAATAATGACTTACTCGTGGAACTAATTGGCAGCAAAGTCTGAATTTTATACACTTAAGTTAGAGACACTTGTGCCAAGGAATTGACCATTTAAAGCAAAATGGTTATAGATTTGGCAGACACATAAATCTACGTTCAAACAGTCTAAGCAGCAGTGTTTTTAATGCTGGTACAACTAATCCCCTCTTGATAAATACACACAAACATTCATTATATTATAGAATACCTTAAAAAGGAGGAGGAGTTTGGGTTGCATTGGCATTAAGGCATCAGCTGACTAACAGTGAGGAGTGTGAGGTCATAACGGCTGCGCTGTACACGTGCATGATCAGCATTCAACGTTACCAGTCAAGTGTTAGCCAAACAGCCGATGAATGAGCCAGTGATTGTGAAGCATGAATGAAGCAGCTGATGACAATCAGCTAATGCAAGCGGTGCTCTGCCTGAACTACTGCTGCACCGCGGTCCTTTAGCTTTAAGTGAGGTCATGTTCAGCACTAAAAGAACTCCGTCTTTCATCGACTTCAATGGAGCCACTTTGATGCGGAGGGCTCTGTACCAAAAATGTGTCTCATTCACTGCTCCCTACTCACTATGCAGGGAGTTCTAAATAGAGGACTATGTAGAGAGGTGCGCCTGTAACCATATTGATTTTGGTCCGATACTGACTCAAATAGCTCGATCAGGTCTCATTGACAATGGGCTGATCTGCTATCAGATACCATTGTTTTAACAAATAGCAATTCAGTAAATTCATATCTATGTTTCCTCACATTTTCTTTTGCAAAGTTAGGAAAATAATGTAGAAGTCGAGCCTGATGTTGCCTTACACATATAAGAACGATCCCAGTGTCGTTCACACAGTGAGGCCTACAGCTTATTGATAAAACACTGTATCCGATCGGTACCCAAAGCCCAGGTATCAGTATTGGGAGTAAAAAACTTTGATCGATGCGTCCCTACTATATAGTGAACTCATCAGCAACATTTAGGGTTGGCTGGAGAACCATCCATGATAAATAGCGTCTCCTCTTAACAAAATACTCAAATGAGTGAGTTGAAGTGCCCCCTGGTGACCAGTGATGCATCCCATATGTCCAGGGCTTTTATTCTGAAAGGTATAAACCGAAGGACTAACGCTGTATGCGCTGGCGTTGTGAATGTGGCGACGTATTTTCACAAATGAATAAATACAAAGTACTTTGTTGTTTTTTTGTTGTTGTGATGCTCTTCCCACATTAAATATGATATTTTTCCGCTCATGGATTTGTCTCGATGGCGCTGTTCTCTCTCCTCTCGTCTGTTCTTCTGTCAGCATGATGGTATACAGTGCTTGGTTAAGTGACCGTCATTGTCCGCTATTATTCACAATGCATTGTGCGATACTTTGAATCCACTATATTGGGTATAATCCCACAATACAGTACATACTACAAAATGGAGAACTCTGGGTCGTCCCAACATTCCTGGTAGATTACTTTGTTTTTCATTTCTTCTTTTGTGGTGTATCATAATCTCAATCAAGGATGGACATCCTGCATCGTATTCGTCTCACTGGTACCTGAAGCAACCATGAAGCAACCACTTGGATTAATATAATGGAGGCCTGTTTTCAATTCAAAAGCTCATTTGGTATATTTCTTATTTAATCTTTTTGCTTTTTTTCCCCTCACATTTCTGTCCAGATGTCTTGTTAGTTGCTCATTCCCCTTTTTGCCGAACGAGCTGTTTGTGAGGGAAGTGGAGAGCATGATGTGTGTGGAGGTTAAATTGTTAAAACCCTGACTTGTGTGTATGTGTGTGTGTGAGTATCTGTAAATACATGCATAATGTATTCAGTTGAGATTACTAATCATCTCTACATTTTTAATCAACCATTTAAATATTTGCAGAAATGATTTTCTAACTGTAGATTTTGAAACTACTTCGCTGCCTCTTTACAGTCGACGTCTCCTCCTCTCCATGTGTGATCAGTTCAACGTCTCCGTGCGTACGTTCTGTCTGCTGGCAAACGACTGGTTTTTTTTTGCTTTAAAAAAATTGGCCAGAGGCGACTCATTCTACCGCCACGATTATTCATGAATTTTGCAGTAAAAAAAAAAAAGAAGAAAAATCAGATGACTTGTTTAATTTTTAATGTTATCACTGTACTGCATTGGGAGTGAGGGAGCGACACATGTTGCAAAGGGAGACAGCGAACAAGGGGTTGCTTTAATTGCATTGCATTTTCTGGTAATATTATTCATTGTCAAGGTGGAGTGGGATGGAATTGCATTATGAAGACAGCACTTTAGGGCCTGCTGTCGGACTATGAATATTCATCGCTTGTTCTGCCAAAAGCAATTTGTTGTCGCTTTGTTTAAAACTGTTGATGTGGTTTCCAAGCCTGTAGGCTATGAGTAGAACCACACGGATGCCACAAGGTAAAAAAAAAACCCTGTGCTTTTACTAGATTACGCTTTATTTCCTATCGTGGTGCAGAACTGGATATTTAACAGTTGATAGCCTTATTATTTTTCAGAGCCCAGCTCGCAGTCAGATATTCTGTTGTTTGCTGAGATAACAGCCTCGATGTCTGGCGGATATATCAGGTGAAGTCGAGGCTCCCCTCATCTGTCCTTAACTCGTGTGCGTCCCTTCTTTGTAACCGCCTTCCAAAATTTGCTGTCTTCATTTCTCAAACAACCGCGGTGAAAATCAAACTTTTTTTTTAAGTCGAAAGTAGAAAAGACATTAACTCTGAGGCTGCACTTAATGACTCTCCCAAATGACAGAGGCTTACTCTGCCTCACTCACTCACGGGAGGGAGACGAGCAGCGGGAGAGGGAGGAGGGGGAGTGAGGAGGAGGAGGAGGAACAAAAAGCTCCCTAAACTGCAGGACTGCGACACAGATGATTGCATCACAGTTGCAAAATATGTTACTATTAACTACCGTGATTATTCCTTTAACATATTTGAATTGCCCTCGAATAATCACCATAGTTGTTTGTGTTCCTGTAGCAGCAAATAAATACTTTATACACTGTAACAAAGTCCTATTAGGCCATTGTTAACAAGGCCCCCGGCACTGGTATTAAAGCCATCTGCCGTCTGTATCTGGAGAAGCCAAGGCATATGCCAATGGAAGGTAAACACGCGTGGCACACATTATCACAGCAGCGTGACTGAATTCACAAAAACTCCTCATTTTGATCTCAGGCAGAGTCATCTACAGTAGATCTGTGCAGCGCATACAGTGTGTTCAGATTTGTGAAGAAGTAGCACTCAGGGTGTAGAGCCGCCATGACTCACTCTGAGGTTTGCTGTGCACTCAGCTTCACAGAGGCACTCTGGCATCATCAGTGGGGGGGGGGGGGGGGGGGATGTACCTGCCTGTCATTTTCTTTTACCTCCTGTAAGGGACAACCTGTTCTGCCTCAAATGAAAAGTAAACGCAGGCTGTCCCACTTCCTGTCAAAATGTCGCCGTATCCATCAAGTTTGCTTTTACCCATTCTGGTCCGGAAGGTTGAATGGATTGCTATGCAATTTTGTATCGACAATGATGTTACCAAAAGAGTGAAAATTACTGATTTTGAACACGGTTGGCCCGTTAGATCCTCCTGTCTGCATGCCGAAGTGTCCTTGAGCCAGGCACTGAACGCCCAAGTTGCTCCCCGCGCGCTTTACAGCAGCTCACTGCTCCTAAATGCTTAGGATGGATTAAATGCAGTGGTCGGATTTACCTTATGCTGTACGTGATTGTATGACCAAAACAAATTGGACCACCAAAATAGATATTTTATAAAATATTTGTTGAATTAGTGATATTTAAATATTGCCAGACTACGCTGCTCATGCGTTGGTGCATTTACTCATATGCTCATATCTTTTTTTTGGAGACAATAGCTAAGCAAATGGTGTTGTTTGACTCAGGGGTGAAGAGTTCGACTAACCTGACAACAACACAAACAAATGCAAATTGATTCAAATGACAAAGAACCAGACAAACCTCAACAAAATAACAAAAAGGACATTTGTGAAGTCTCCTGTATCCTGGCCTTAAGTGGGAAAGTATTCTGCAAAGCATGTACACCGTCTCATTAAGTGACGCATTAACTATTTAAAGGCAGCCCATCCTACAGAACTACGGGGCTGGAGGAGCGCTGAGGCACGAAGCAACACGAGCTGGCAGCTCAGAGACATAATGAGGTGGATGCTGCAAGAGCTGGCACACCCATTGACGGGCAAATGAAGTATTTCGCTACTTCGCAGCCATATGCATGATTTTCATTCTAGAGTGCTGCAGGGGTGACTCCTCAAACCTGGAAATGAGTTAGCATTTTTGCATTTCAGGTTCCCTGGTCTTGAAGTCAATGGGTTTAATGAATGGGTTTTCAGTTAGATGCCTATCTAAGGTCTGTGGATTACACAAGCCTAAGAGATTTGAGCTTTTGTTCTACGATATAAAATCAGTAAATATATCCCTTGCGAATTTTGAAGCTTTAACATGGCTTAAAAAAAGGTAACAAGTTGTTTGTTGTTTGCTAACAAGTGGCTAAATAAGACCAGTAAACATCATCAAGCCGACTAGTCCGCCTTCAGCGCCCTTCCTGCCTCGTCGTTAATATACTTGCGTTTATGCGCCCAGCGGTAGCTTTTTACTTATGGCAGATGCCATCGCACAAAGGTCGTAGTGTTCATCTGAGTTTATCTTGCTGAACAAAAGGTGTCTGTATCATAAACTTGTGTTTGCCACAGGAGCTTATTTTCTGCAATGATTCAAAATCCAATGGAGAACCGGTGCGATGCTTACTTCCAAAAACACGTCATCCCTGCAGCATTCTATTGACTTATAACTGTGGAGTATCTTAATTACTCAAAATACAAGGTGACTCAAAATGAGTTTTGAGTCACCTTATTACTAACTATAACTTATTTTTACCTACTCAAGTGCTTTAGGAAGTCTATAAAGATGACATCTAGTCACAGTGCAGACATGAACACGTACAAATAGCTGTTAATAAGCAACGGCTGTGATTTCATTTTAAGACTGGGTGTAAACTGAGCTCTGACTCCTTCACACGTACAACTCATTTATTCCTTCACTCTTATGTTTGTGTTTCCCTCAGTGTGTGTGAGCCTGCAGGATCTGTGTTTAGTGATTCTCTGTTAATCTATTTCCATCTGCCAGAGAGCAGCTGCTTCTGTCTGAACTGATCACTCAAAGACGGACAGAAAACTGAGAGTGAGAGAAGTGTGTGTAAGTGTGATTGTGTGTGTCTCTGTGTGTGTGATCGTGCTGATGATGATTAATTCTCTGGATGTATATCTTTGAAAGGTGCGGTGTCTTTTGTCTGATCCACTACTTCCCCTCGTTGTCCACCTCTCTTCACTTCTTCTTCTCTCTGCTTGTGACTCCCTGCCTATATCCTATATCATCTCAGGGATCATTATACCCCCATTAAAGTCTGAACCAACACACTCCCACCTGCCAGCTTGTGTGTGTGCATGCGGGTGTGCGTGAGCGTGTCCTCTGTCTGAAGTCGTTAAATATTCTAAAGACAGAGACCTCTTTTAATTATTCACTAATCACACTTTTAATTACCTGCCACACACACATCCATCACGGACCAGACTGTACACACATGCACACACTCGTACCACTTGCACACATCTCTCATTGGGAAGAGTTCTTAACCTATCGACCAAAAGTAGAGCGGGAAAGCATCGGGGAGAATGCGTAAGAGAGAGAGAGAGGGGGAGACTACACAGTGCAGTGAGGAAGAGCTGCTTGAAAGGAGGGGATAGAAGACACCATGAAACAACAGACTGTATACAGGAAGTGGACATAGTCGTGGTGACGTCACCCATTGGTTTGTGGAGCGCGGTTTGGAAGCCACGTGTTCCGCATTTTGGCCATCGCCATCCTGGACTGTGGCTGTCGTCCTCTTGGCTTTTTGCAACCAGTAAACAAAAAGAGATGTTTGTGATATTTGGGCGGCGGAGGAGTGACGCCGTGGTAGAGACACATTATACGGCTTTGGTAGCGACCTGTCAATCACAAGATAGCCACGCCCTAAAAGCATACCCGGCTTTATGGTCTGTTTTACTCCACATGGGACCATGATTTACCAAATGTTTTCAATGTTCACTGAGGTGATGATGAATCAAGTGAGAAGTAGTTTCTTCCAGAGGAGTCGCCCTCCTGCTGGCCATTTGAAAGAATGCACGTTCAAGGCACTTCCTCGTTGGCTTCACTTCTCAGAACTGGAGGTTGCCGCCTGGTTGCATCACACGGGAGAGTTGCAGGGGATTTTATTGGGGTCGCCAGATCAGTTTGTTGAATTTCTTCCACTGAATTTCTTCCATTCTATATCTGCAGTAAACCCTCGAGCCGCCTTTGGGTCGTGCTGGTTTGTCATCTTTAAAAGAGTAGGCCCCCAGAAAAAAGGTTTGGGAAACGTTGATCTAAGTCCATGTTAGTTCGCCATCCTCCACACTACAGACACGTCTCTGCGTCTCCTAAGCTAAACATCTCCAGGATATCCAGACAGAAGCAACAGAATGCTGATCGACTGGTTAATATCAGAGCCACAAGATGACACCCTCAAGATCAGAGAGCTGGATCAATAAGAAGGTCACGGGTTTCTTTTCTCTCACAGACAAATAAAGAGCGGAATTCTAGCGCTTCCTGCTCTCGGGAAATTACACTCTCGCTTTCTGTGCTCTAACCTCTCGGCTCATGTATTCACGTGGGAGTTTTGTGTTTATGACTTGGGGCCGTGTGTCAAGAAGTAAATGTGTTCACAGTGTTTAAGGGGGTGACCCAATGTCCTCGGCTTTTAGCTCAAACGCCATCCATCCTTATCGAAGAAAACTCTCAGTATTTAGTGTGAGGTCACGCTACAGGTGTCCTATCTATCATTTTCACCTCAGCTCACCAGATAATTACATTGTACCACAACCAATACACATGCACTCACACACATGTCACAGACACGTTCATCTATCTGTATCCAAACGGTACGTAGCTGCTCCTGAACCAGCATCCACACAATGACGTCAGCTGTCCGTCTTGCTCGGCTCCAAACAAACCTGCTTTCACCGAAGTGGTTGGCGTTGCAGCTGAGGTTGTGTTTATGCAGAGCAGTTGGCACACTGCAATTGTGGTACCTTTTTAGCATAAAATTGAGCAAGAGCAAAGAGGAATTGCAGTCTCAGTTGATGGAGGGGCATACACGGACCTCTCGAGAATCACAACAACAACAACAAAAAGACGAGTATGTTTAAATGCATCAAAAGAAGAGTCGATACTGGGCAGTTCTCACCAAATTGCATGCCATACATACACATACATGCTGGCCTATATTTGCCAAAGTGTCCTCAGCCTTTTTGTGTTTGCCCACTTTCAAGTGAACAGACGCAGCCGTCTCTGTCAAACTGTACGGCTTTGTGGAACGAACAGGTCGGTGTGTGTGTGTGTGTGTGTGATGCATTCATTGACAACATAGCTGCGGGCTTTGTGCACGTTGGAAAATCTAAAAGAGCAAGTGTGTGTTTGTGTGTGTGGTTAGGTTTGTTACAAAATAATGTAGATTAAAATGTTTTCACCTGTAGGCGGAATCATTTTTATTTTGGCATTGTATTGATTTCCTATCACCGCGGTGACAAGTGTATCAGTTAAAAGCCCTTGTTTTACAGGAGATGCTGCCAGTGTTCGGCTGTGTGGGTGCTGATAATAAAGCAGGAACATTGTGCTTGTTTACTCCACACTGTTAGCACTGACCTTTAAACCTACATGAAGCAATTTGTCTACATTTGAATAGCAATATGTTTTTATAGGTTAACAGTGTGACCCTGTGCACACACATTTGGATCTACATTTATTCACTTTTTTTTTGCATCAATTACTACGTTTACATGCACACTAGTACTCCACTATTGTTCAAAATGTTGCATTATTCTGAGTTTGATACAGGTAATCCCAATGTTGCATTTCCCGATATTTTTCGGGTTATAGGAGCATTCTTTGGAATAAGCCTCTTCTTTTCAAGAAATCAGTTGAGGGAATGAAAGAGGGAGTCTGTGCTCGCACTGTCCAACAAGTCCGCCACAAAAGATCCTATTTTGACGCAAAGAAGCACGTTAATCAAAGTAAACAAACAGGAATATTAGTGGAAACATCATTTTCATTAGCCTCGGAAACAGCTGAGAAGGAATATTGTCCTTTTGAGAATAAGGGCAATAAAACATTATCTGCATGTAAACATAGTCAAGTACCTTGGTTTTTCAGAAATTAAATGAACCAAATTAGCAAATTAGCACTCCCAGCTGATCTTTTTATATATATGAATTGGCATCTTAATTGAATTACCAGAAAATGTACCAATATATGAAACTCACTTTTTCTCCCTGCAGCATACATCCAACCATGTTACCCTGAATCAAAAGCATTTAAGACCAACTGTGCATCAGCACTGACAAACCACGAAAGGACTTCGAAAAAGACTGCTTCACCGCCGGCTGCAGACACCTCCACAGAGCGAATCTCGGAGGTTCGGAACTGTGACAGCAGAACACCAAACCACCGTCTGGAGCCGCCCGCTTTTTATTTCAGGTTCAAACAGTCGCAAGAACCAGAATTAGAAAATGACGGCTTATTTTTAAGTGTGAAGATTACCGGCTCTCTGTTCAGCTGGTCTTCTGCAGCTGAGCAGCTGGGAGAGACGGTGTTTGAGCACGAGGTGTGTTTCTCCAGCTGAGCGAGAGCGAACGGGAGCGGGTGAGACGGGAAGACAGCGAGAGAAGTCACCGCTAGTTGTGTGGTTAATTGGAGGCAGACATAATTACTGCTAATTAGGATAATAGCCATTCGTCTAGAGATCCATCCACCTAATGGGACTACAGCAGTCACTCAGCTGCACACACACACACACACACACACAGGCACACTGTTTCCATTCATCGAGACACCTTGTTAAAAGAAGGTGGTCTAATTTAATGCACGACCTGTTGCAGCTGATATTTGCACCATGAAAAGCAAATGTTCTCCCGTGTGCATTTACGTGAATGAGCGCCTGTTTGACACAGACAGACGTAAAGCAGAGGTAGACAGGAGGTGAGTCACGGAGCTCCTGTAGCTGAACAAACAGCGAGTGGAGAAAGAAAAAAAGAAAAGTCTCCCTTCTGTGTTTACACTGCATCTTGCCTCATCCCTCTCTCCCCTCCTCCCTTCCTGTCTCCCCCTCACCCTTGCCCCGCTTTGCTTTCCTTTCCTGTACCGTTGCCTCCCCGCTTCTCTCTGCCTGTCCCCCGGTACACGGCCAGGGGACATTAAACAAATGTGGGCCTGTCCAGCAGTCCTCTTTAACTCTGTTGCTCTCACTCTCTCTCTCACACACACACACACACATACACACCAATTACTTCTGGACTGCAGGCTGAGTATGCACAAGCATACTGGACTATGTGTGCGCAGGCATGCACTTCCTCTCCCTGTGTGTGTGTGTGTGTGTGTGTGTGTGTGTGCGTGTTTTATGGAGGACATATTGGCAGTGGCAACTGGCCAAGCCGCTGAGCGAGCACAGGAAAGTCTCCCTTTCTGTGTCCGTTTGACCGTTTGAAGGAACTGTAAAGGTGATTGAGGAAGCAAGACTGTGATTTAGGCAGTGCGTTAATTACAAGTCACAGAGCTGCAGAGTGTGTAGGGCAGAAGGTAGGGAAATGTTTTCTGACTCAGTGAAAGGGCAGTTAAAATCTCTCTCAAACACATTACTGTTCATTACTGTTGTAACCTCTACCATCTTTCTTTCTCCTTCTTTTTCTCCCTCTTTCACCCTCTCTTTATTGGTCTCATGTGCAGTCACATATGCAGGCTGTATTTCTCTGAGTGGGGGAAATCATTAAGAGTCACCATGCAGGACTACGACATTAACAGAGAATAACTTGAGGTTTGGTTTAATACGGTGAGGACAATTAATAAAGCGCGGACAGAAACCGAAATACAATTTTGACACGAGAGTGATCCCAAAAGTACAAAGCCCTCCTATTTTCACTTAAGTGAATTAAAGTGAACTTTTGAAATGTGAATTATGCAAGTTTACGTCGTTTTTGACGAATGCAAAAAAAAAACACCTCAAGTGAGCGTAAAAAAAAAAAGTTTTATCAAATTTAAAGGCCGGCCAAGCGGTTTGCCTTCAATTTTCCCGCTTGTCAAAACAAAAAGGCCTCTATTATGTGCAAATTTGCAAGAGCAGGTTGACTCCTTTAAAAGTCTTGTTTTGTCTGACCAATAGTCCAAAAAAATCACCAAAGAGCGGGACCCAGAGTGTCTATACTTGAAAAAACCGAAGTGAAATGATGAGATTATCAAAATAGTCGCCCTCAAATCTTTTTTCCATTTGTTTCAGAGATTAGGTGTAATGTGGACGTGTCCACATCATGGAGGTGTGTGTGTGTGTGTGTGGCCTCCAGGACGTTGCATGTGGTTCTGATTGTGCCGCTGTGGATGTGCCCGACGGTTGCCTTTAATGAACATGAATGTTTCCCTGTTATCATTTTAATGTAGTCCGAAATGTTTGGGCTTGATTTAAATTGAGATAGACACAATCCAGGCCTTCTAAATAGTTGATACACATTTTTTATGCATCAGCAGTCTGCCTCCATTATTTCCTCTCATTTGGTTCAGCTCCAACGGGCTTATTATAGCGACGTGGAGCTGTGTTGTGGATGCTTTTGTTTCCTCCCTTTTTGTTGATTACCAGATGAAAGGGTTCACACAATTGTTTTTTTGCTGTTGTTTTAAGTGACACTTTTTTTTTTAGTTTTAAGTGATTCTTTTAGAAGAAGTTTGGAACAAGAAGCACACTTAATGGATCTTGCAGCAGGAATGCCAATGACATTGAGTGGAGGCACGCTGTTATGCCGCCCTGCTGAGCAGCAGCAACAGTACCAGAAGCTGTCTGAGTCGCATAATACCGCAACAGGGCTCAAATTTTAAATGAAGTCAGACTTTTTACCTTCTGAAACACATAGATGTTAGGTATGTCAACATACTATTGTTAAACTGAGGAGGAGTTCTAGTTTTTATAGTGTTTAGCAGCTGATCATCAGGACAGGTTTCAATAATCTGTCTTGGGGGAGGGGCTACCCTTTACTTTGCACTAGAATCAGGCTCTGCTGACATTACTCCCCTTTTCAGTGCTGCTGTGGAGGAAGAGAAAGACATACTTAGCAGAATAAGACTTAAGAACAACCATCACTGTTGAAGCTGCAACAATGACATCATAGTTTGACCCAACTTGATTCATCTTTTAGGCCCTTCGCTCACATTTGTAGCAATCAGAATCTTAAAGAAATGGGGGTTTTTTTGGAAGATAATTTTTTTTGAGGCGTTGCATTTTGACGGAGCGAGAGGATTAAAGAAAGTTCAGCAAATGTACTGTAAAACAAATCTTCAACCCCAGGCTGTGTTAACAATAGCTTCATTTAAACTATGCATGGAAAATCAGTCACTGTCAAGCTGCTGGCAGCAGAATGTCAAGAGCGGCATTGGTCCAGTTCTCAGTCTTAACTCAGTCAGACTGTTTAATCCCATTACAAAAACACATCTATCATATTTTCCATAACTACACGAAACTGTTGTAGGAAATTGTCAAAGTTAGGTTCTCTTCATTGATTTCATTCTCTGTTCACCACCAGGACCGGTTGTCTCTTGTCCTCACTCTGTACTGTTGGATTACCTCATATCATCCCAGACCTCCAGCTTCTGCTTGAGCCCAATTAACCCCCGAAAGCATCACAACAGGAGCTGGTTGTCAGGTGTTCGCCATCAGCCTCTAAAAGATTACATTTCATTGAAATGGTTTTCACTGGCAGCTCAACGATCACTGAATTGCAATTCTTTTTTTCTTTTCTTTTTTTTTTTATGCCTCTGAGTTGGCAATAGCTGTGGCTTGCGGCAATTATGTTTTCCGATTGTCCGCCCCGTTCTTGTGAACGTGATATCTCAGGAACACCTTGAGGGAATTTCTTCAAATTTAGCACAAACAAGGATTAAAGGATAATTCATTGTTATTATGCAAGACAGGGTTGAACAACGAAATGCGGCTGTAGCTCATTTGCTACTCAAGAAAAACACGATAAAAGAAAAAAGCAACAACTGTTGGACATTCCTGAAGTGCATTTGTTTTTAATTTGCATCAGGAGGACTGTAAACAACAAGCAAAACATTTCTCTGGGCAGATAATACGGCTGGCATCTTAACACTAAAACTTCAATATCAGGGAAACGTTGTCCATCAACTCAACACAGACTCCGCCTCCTCTTGTCTCACCAGAGACCTGCGCTCCGTTAGGTGCAGCTTGATCCAGGATGCCACGATGGAGCCATTCTCCATTTTTGTGTTCAAAGGTTCAGCTCACTGTGACCTCACAACTCTCCCGCTCTCCTGAACATGATATCTCAGGAATGCCTTGAGGGAGTTTCATTACATCATGGCACCAGCATCCACATGGACCGAAGGATGAGCCGAGTAGATTTTGGTGGTCAAAGGTCACTGTGACCATAACTCAAGAGTTCATACGCTAATTATGACAATTTCACACAAATGTCTTCTAGGATCCAATGATGATGTGATGAAATAAACTGCGACTTGACTGATTAGTGGAGGCATAAAGCAGGAGGCAGTTATTCTAGTATGTTTTATTATTTTACGTAATAAGAATAAGAATTGCAATTTGTGAAGGCCGACTTGCACAATAAACCTCAGAGAGTCCAGTGAGATTACAAGAAGTCTATATTGGGTTTTTGTCTGAATTGAAATGAAACAAGCCACCGATGAATTTCCATCCCCATTAAAGGTCTGAAAATCAATAGAATTAAAAGAACAAAAAACACAACACTTTCACTAAAAAGGATGGCTTGTTATGGTAATGCTTATACAGCAGTTATTGCTTTTCTTAATGTCAGCTTTTGTTTGCAGTTGTGCAGGCAATGTAGACCAAGCCAAACAAAAAGCTATCATAACACATGTTGATGAATATGCTACAGAAGCGGTCCCCCTCCTCTCCGCGTTCACAACAATGCACTCTCTGCAGCACCGTTTTATAGTTACCAATTACTTTGGGATAGAGGACACCACACCACAACTCAAGCTGACAGGCAATTTTGAGAACAGGAGAGCTTAAAAATTTGAATATCTCAACCCGGTTGCTTTAACAAAATCCTTTAGATGAAGCAGGTTTTATACATATCCACACACACACACACACACATAATGTAACACTGCCTACGTTAATGATCAATCAGTCCAACAGAGAATGTATTCACGCGTCCAGTGACTTAAACTCACAAGCAAACATCCGGTTGAAACGGCCGCAGGGAACGGTGAATGCTCCCAACTGTGTGAGTACCTGAGTGAGAGCGTCGCTGCATGTGTGCAGTGTAACGTGCGGGTGGCTGGCTGCCACTTGCTTTGGAGCCCAAGCTGCCAAATAGCAAGCTGTCTGGACCTGGTGTACAGTGGAGTATCCCTCCTCCTGCCCCGCCGTCTGTATGTCAGACGCAGTGAGGGTTAAGAAGGTGGCTCGCTGCCTATCGGAGATAGAGAGGGAGGGCAGACAGGGCCGAGATGGTGGGATCTGTTTGGCAGGCGAGACGGTCCCCAAACCTGACACACACACACACACTCTTACGCACTTAGATGTAAAAACACTCTCATACAGGCACGGACTCTCTCACTCATCCTTTGGCCTGTAACATGTTTGTGCTAATTAGCTCTTGGCACACTTGTATTTTTGTGCGTCTGTGTTCAGCAGTCAGCCTTGCAGTGCGGACACCCCGAGAGTGTTTATTAAATGAGTCTTGGGGCCAAACACTTAATGAAAGACCAATCTGGCTTTGGCGCTTTGGTTCACAAGAGCAGGAGAGGTAAGACAGGACAGTTGTATGGAGTGGGGGGGGGGGGGGGAGCTGGCTCTAGACAGCGAGAGAGAGAAAAATTGTAATGTGAGGGAGAATGGGATATAAGAGAAAGAGGCTGTTTTTTAATATAGGAGCTGGGATGAGGGATACAGGGAGCAGTGGGAATATGATGTAGTTGATTACTGTATTTTAATTTCCCTCTTCTGCCTGGGGATGAACTGTCACACCCACACACATAAGCATGCAGAGTCATGCACTGTTTTACAATTGAGTGTGTCTTTAATTAAAAGAGCCAGAACATTTTTGTCCCATTTAATTAAGTGTAGAACTAAAAGAGAGCAAAAAGTCTCATGTTGAGTTTATGTTATATTAAATCTCAACTACATTGCAATTCAGCCTGATATGCACACTTATTTATATGCCGGCGTGTGTGTGTCTGACTATATTGTAACTCTTGTGATGAGAAGGTATAACCACCCTCCAGCTACTCTGAACACATTTTTATTTTTGGAGGGGAAATCTACGTTCATGTAGGTCCCTTTAATCTCAAATGTCTTATTAGCATATTTCATTTCTTTCCCTCTGTGTTGCTTTTCGGATATGAAAGTTCCATTTTGAAGATTTATGGGAAATTACGCTTTAGACCTCCCAGTATGGAACAAATGGAAGCGTGAAGCCAATCGCTGTAGCCATCAGCCACCGTCCTCACAAGTAATTTCACGTGTAAATAGTACGTGTGAATCGTATGTAAATGAGGGAAAAACTACACGAACAAAGAGTTTTAACTCAACGAATGTTCAGACGTTAATATGCTATCTTAATTGGTCTGAATGCATTCTCAGAACCGCCCACTGAGCTCCTCTGTCTTTGACTGTTAATAACCTCCCAGGCTCCCTCCTCCCTCAGACACTATAGGCAAGTGGAAGCGCGCCATCTCTGCCTATTAATCAGCGTGTGTGCCAGATAAAACAGTTGTGATAAAACGGGCCGGTCAGTGCAGTTAATGAGCTCAACGGCAAGAAATTGCATTATAGACCTTGGTGAGGATGCAGCATCTATCCTCACTGGTGGAAGAAGTCGGAGGGAGCAGGAGAGCGGTTCGGTTAAAGCCTCTATTTCAGGCAGAGATGCGGTCGAGTGCGCACACACATACATGCACACACAAAGCAACATACACTCACAAGAATAGACAGTGTCAGTGTTGGTGTTGAGTCTCTGGCTCTTGTGGACGCTCTCCTGGGAAATCATACTGAATAAAATTAGACCTGAAGAATTCTGTCTGTACGCGAGTGTGTGTGTGTGTGTGTGTGTGTGTGTGTGTGTGTGTGTGTGTGTG